>NC_040033.1:20172071-20310537 GCF_000972845.2 Larimichthys crocea | reverse complement strand
GGTACTTCCATGTAAACCAACACGACCTGTCTCAAATCTTCCTTTTATAGCCAAGATTGTTGAGAAAGTGGTTTTTAATCAACTCAGTAATTTCTTGAACTCCAGTGGACTTTGGACAAATTTCAATCAGGTTTTCGAGCTCACCACAGTACAGAAACAGCTCTTATTAGAGTGTTAAATGACATAAGGTTGAACACTGACTCAGTCAAAGTATCAGTTCTGGTCCTGCTGGATCTCAGTGCTGCGTTTGACACTGTGGATCACAGCATACTGCTGAACAGATTGGAAACATGGGCAGGACTCCGTGGAACAGTCCTAGAATGGTTTAGGTCCTACTTGGAGGAGCTGAGTTATTTTGTGACCATTGGAAGTAATCAATCAGATCGAGTGACTATGACATGTGGGGTTCCTCAGGGGTCAGTTCTTGGACCCCTTTTGTTCAGCCTATATATGCTGCCTCTGGGTCAAATTCTGCAGAATTCTAATGTCAACTATCATAGTTATGCAGATGACACACAGAATATCTTGCGCTGTTCCCAGATGATGCAGTCCTATAGAGTCATTGTGTAACTGTCTAGAGCAAGTCAAAAATTGGATGAACCAAACTTTTCTTCAGTTAAATCAGAAAAAACTGAGGTCATTGTTTTTGGCAATAAAGAGAAGAGGGTTGCTGTCAGTAAACACCTTGAATTACTGTCTCAGAAACTAAAGACCAAGTCCGAAACCTTGGCGTGTTGATAGACTCAGATCTGACCTCAACAGTCACATAAAATCAGTCACCAGAACAGCCTTCTACAACTAAGAACATATCCAGAGTTAAGGGCTGATCAGGAGAAGCTGATCCATGCTTTCATCTCCAGTAGACTTGACTACTGTAGTGGTCTTTTGACTGGACTCCCCCAAAAAAGTATCAAACAGCTGCAGCTCATTCAGAACGTAGCAGCTCGAGTTTTGACCAGAACAAAGAGATCAGAACACATCACCCAGTTCTTAAGTCTTTACACTGGCTCCCAGTTAGCCACAGAATAGATTTTAAAGTTCTGCTACTAGTTTACAAATCATGAATGGTTTAGGCCCACAATACATAAATGAAATGTTAGCAGAATATAGACCCAGTAGGGCTCTGAGATCTACTGACTCAGGTCAGATAGTGGAGCACAGAGTTCAAACCAGACACGGTAAAGCAGCATTTAATCAAATCAAATCAATTTTATTTGTATAGCCCAAAGTCACAAAGTACATTTGCCTCAGAGGGCTTTACAATCTGTACAGGGAGTGACACCCTGTCCTTAGACCCTTGGTTCGAGTGAGGAAAAACTTGCCCACAAAAACCCTTTTAACAGGGAAAAAATGTGGAAGAAACCTCAGGAAGAGCCACAGAGAGGGATCCCTCTCCCAGGACGGACAGACGTGCAATGGATGCACGTGTACAGGACAAATCAACACAACATATTGTACAATGACTGATAAAATGACAATGAATTACAATGAATGATAAAAATGATTACAGTAACAGATATGGTAGTAATAATGACAGTAATAATATATGTAGTGGGCGTCGTGCAGGATCACAGCAGCAGCCACGATCCACGAGAACCTGCTGGACGACAGAGCACAGAAACTCCGGGGAAGTTGGTTAGTAAATGCATTAATGAGACATGTCCACAGATGGAGAGATATAGAGAGATGGAGAGATATGGAGAGATATAGATATATATATATATATATATATATATATAGAGAGAGAGAGAGATATAGAGAGATATATATAGAGAGAGATATAGAGAGAAATAGAGAGAGAGAGAGAGAGAGAGAGAGAGAGAGAGAGAGAGAGAGAGTTTTCGGTAAGGGAGATGTGTGCATCTTCAAACAATACCGTGCCTGGCTAGGCATAACCCTCGGTGGGGGTCCCCCGGCAGTGTAATCCTAGGCAGCATAACTAAGGGATGACCTGAGCCAGCCCTAACTAAGGCTTACAAAAAGGAAAGTCTAAGTCTATTCTTAAAGGTGTTGACGGTCTGCCTCCCGAACCCAGAAAGGTAGTTTGTTCCACAGAAGAGGAGCCTGATAGCTGAAAGCTCTGGCTCCCAATCTACTTTTGGAAAATAGGAACCACAAGGAACCCAGCGTCCTGAGAGCGCAGTGTTCTAGAGGGGTAGTAAGGTATTAGGAGCTCTTTTAGATACGATGGTGCCTGACCATGGAGAGCTTTGTAAGTAAGGAGAAGAATTTAAATTCTATCCTAGATTTAATAGGCAGCCAATGCAAGGAAGCCAAAATGGGAGAGATGTGATCTCTGATCTTGGTTCCTGTCAGAATACGGTCATCAGCATTCTGAATTAACTGCAAAGTTCTAAGAGACTTATTGGAGCAGCCTGATAACAAAGAGTTACAATAGTCCAGCCTTGAAGTAACAAATGCGTGGACTAGTTTTTCTGCATCCGCCTGAGAGAAAATGCGTCTGATTTTAGCGATGTTACGTAAGTGGAAGAATGCAGTCCTCGAAATTGTTTTATGTGGGCGTTAAAGGACAAATCCGGATCAAAAACAACTCCAAGATTCTTTACAGTGGAGCTGGATGCCAGGGTGATCCCATCTAAAGAAACTAAGTCTCTAGAAAGAGAGTTTCTGAGGTGTTTGGGTCCAATTACAAGAATTTCAGTTTTGTCTGAATTTAACATAAAAAAATTGTAGGTCATCCAACTTTTATATCCTTAAGGCATGCTTGGAGTTTAGTTAACTGATTGGTTGCATCTAGGGATGTAACAATACATCGTGACACGATTAAAATCGGTACAAATGCATGACGACTCGCATCGGTTGACAGAAAAAAATGAATCGCGATTCTGGCGAATGCGAGAGAAGTAGGATGTGTCTTTTTTCGTCTTTTTTAAAATTAGAAACAGGTACGTGGTGGCTGCAGCTCCGCTGCCGCGTCTGCCTTTCTGTGTCACACACACACACACACACACACCTACACACATGCGCAGTAGTGCTAACGGCGTCAGGCCTGACTGTACCGTAAATGATACCATACACAGACCCTCCAGGAATTCACGATGTTGCAATTTGCAACTTCAACGCAACTTCAGTGAATCCCCGTGAATTCGGGGTGTTGCAATTTAACCAATCACCGCAACTTCCGCGCAGTCTGCCCGGGGGATTAAACTTGGGTCAGGGGCCGCACGGTGCGGGAGGATCCCTTCGTGGGACCTCTCCCCAGCGCTGGCTGGCCCCGCGGGCGCATTTCCCCGAGGTGGTGCGCCGCGACCGGCTCTGCGTTTACAGCGCCCGGACCTGCCGTTTCCCGTGGCCGTGGACTCTCATAAAGGGTAATGAGCTATCATTTAATGTTTTTATTTCAGTTAGCTCATACTTCAAGCTGAAAGGAAATGGTCAGATCAGCTGCTTGCTGGCAGCCCTAATAAGAACACAAACTGCTGAGTTTCTGTAAAGAGAGATTTTTTTCCTACAAATAAAAGATAATTTTATTTGGTCATAATTTGTCTGTAGCCATTTTGATTTTAAAAAAATCGTGAAAAAATCGTATCGTAAACAAAAAATCATGACTCGAATCGAGTCGTGAGTTGATTGTATCGTTACATCCCAGTTGCATCAGGCTTGATCGATAAATATATTGGGTGCGTCAGCATAACAATGAAAATTGATAGAGTGATTCCTAATAATGTTCCCTAAAGGAAGCATATATAAACTAAAAGAAGTGGTCCAAGTACAGAACCTTGTGGGCCTCCATGACAAACTTTGGTCTGCATTGACGATCATCATTGACGTGAACAAACTGAGACGATCTAAAAAATACGATTTAAACCAGCTTAGGGCGGTTCCTTTGATGCCAATTGATGTTCCAGTCTCTGTAAAAGAATTTGATGGTCAATGGTGCAAATGCAGCACTAAGATCTAACAAGACAAGTACAGAGAGGAGTCCTTTGTCTGATGCCATTAGGAGGTAATTTGTAACTTTGACTAATGCGGTCTCTGTGCTATGATGCACTCTAAATCCTGACTGGAAATCCCAAATAGACTATTGTTATGGAGAAAGTCACACAGCTGATTAGCTACAGCTTTCTCAAGTATCTTAGACAGAAAGGGAAGTTTTGATATCGGTCTGAGTTGGCAAGACCTCTGGGTCTAGAGTGGGCTTTTTAAGAAGAGGTTTAATTACAGCTACCTAAAGACTGTGGTACATGTCCTGATATAAAGACAGATTAATCATACCAATAACGAATTACTAGCTACAGGTAAAACATCCTTGAGCAGCCTGGTTGGGATGGAGTCTAAGAGACATTTGACGGCTTAGCTGCAGAAATGATTAAGTTATTGATGAAGGTCGATGGGAGAAAAACAGCTAAATACATAACAGGTTTTACAGCTGTTTCAAAACTTGCTGTATCAGAAGGCAGATCAGTGCCTGTTGAGGGCAAGAGGTGATGGATTTTGTCTCTAAAGTTATAATCTTATCATAAAGAAGTCAGGAAGTCATTGCTACTTAGACCTAAAGGAATAGAGTGGTCAGTAGAGCTGTGATTCTCTGTTAGCCTGGTTACAGTGCTGAAGAGAAACCTGGGGTTGTTCTATTCTCCTCAATTAAAGAAGAGTAATAGGCTGCTCTGGCATTATGGAGAGCCTTCCGGTATGTTTTGAGATTATCTTGCCAGACTAGATGAGATTCTTCCAGTTAGTGGCAGCCATTGCGTTCAGATTACGTGCCTCTGCTTTAATTTACGAGTCTGCTGGCTATACCATGGTGCTAGCCTTCTTTGTTTAATTATCTTCTTTTTCAGAGGTGCAATAGAGTCTAGAGTTGTCCGTAATGAGCCGGTAATACTAATCAACAAGATGGTCTATTTGTGGGGTGCTAAAGGAGGTAGACAAGTCTCTGTTACAGTTAGACATGGCATGGAATTCATGTGCTGAAGGAATCACTTCCTTAAATTTGGCTACAGCATATCAGATAAACATCTGCTGTAGAAGCCACACAAAGGCTATAGTCCGGTAGTTGAAACTCAAAGGTATTAAAAAATGGTCAGACAGAAGAGGATTCTGTGGGAAGACTATTATATATCAATTTCAATGCCATATGAAAGAACAAGATCAAGAGTGTGGTTCAGACAATGAGTCGGTTTATTTACACTTTGACAAAAGCCAATTGAGTCTAATAGAGAGATAAAAGCAGTACACATGAATGTTAAAATCACCTACAATAATTACTTTATCTGTTTTAAGGATCAAGCCTGATGCAAATTCTGCAAATTCAGATAAAAATTCAGAATAAGGACCGGGAGCTCGATATACTGTAACAAATAAAATTGGCTGCGAAGTTTCCAGTTGGGTGAGTGAGGCTAAGAACAAGGCTTTCAAATGAATTAATTTAGTTTAGGTTTAGGATTTATTAATAGACTTGAGTCAAATATGGCTCCAACTCCACCACCTCGACCAGTACTTCGAGGAACATGAGTATTATAATGACTCGGAGGAGTGGATTCATTTAAGCTAACATATTCATCCTCCTGCAGCCAGGTTTCAGTGAGACAGAACAAGTCAATACATAATCAAATATTAATTCATTGACTAAGACCAGATTTAGATGACAAAGACCTGAATCAGGAGTCCACATTAATTCTCTTATTTTGGACTGTTGGAGAGGTTGATTCATTTTTATTAAGTTTTTATGATGAACCCTCTTCTGTTTGTTTTATCTTTAAATAATGTAGGTGGACGGGGGACAGACACAGTCTCTATACAAAGGACTGGGTGGGCAACTGCTCTAATGGAGGCGCAGAGAAGCGTGTAAGACTGCAGCTTTGCTTCCTGGTCCAACTCTGGGTTGTTGACACGTTTTTGGTCGACTAATGAACTGGCCATATTTCTAGATATGAGAGCTGCTCCATCCAAGTGGGATGGATGCCGTCTCTCCTAATCAGACCAGGTTTTCCCCAGAAAGGTGTCCAATTATCTATGAAGCCCACATCGTTTGCTGGACACCACCTCGACAGCCAGCGGTGAAATGACGACATGCGGCTAAACGGTCACACGGGTCACATGGGGAGGGGACCAGAAAAACTACGGAGTCCGACATCATTTGGGCGTATCACACACCGATGAAACATTAATTTTAGTGACCTCCGATTGGCGTAACCAGGTGTCATTACCGCCGACGTGAATAACAGTCTTACTGTATTTACGCTTATCCTAGCCAGCAGTTTCAAAAAAGACTCGATGTCGCCCGCCTGGCCCCCGGGATGCATTAACTATGGCCTCCGGTGTCGCTAACTTCACGTTTCTGACTATGGAGCTGCCAATGACCAGAGTTGGCCTCTCACCCCCATCACACCCATCCTACCGCACCCTTTGAGTTCAAGTCATTAGTAGTTTATGGTATTGCAGTGCCACAATTTAATGGTGATTGCAAGAATAGTGTGCATGCGGGCATCTTTATCAAAGTGAATTAGTGATGAATCACCCATAATGCATAAATCATACATCAATAATAGCCTAATTTTATCCATAATGATGAAGAAACAGAATAATAAAAATGTATGGCAAAAATAACATGTTGTCAATATTTGACCAACATTTCAGAAATCATATTTTCAGGGGAGCTTATGTGTTATTAAGTAAAACCTATTTCCCCCTGGCTTCCCTGTAGTTCACACCCTGACTTGAATCCCGCACTGAAGTGGATGTAGCTGTTGTGGAGAAATTGCTGAAGTCAAAGGTCAATGGTGAGGTCAGGAGGGAAGAAAGTGTTCAGGAGCCTCTGATGTCTTATGCTGTATTATTTATTGACACTTGGCCAAGGAGAATTAGAGACACTTTCAAATCAGAAGTGTCTGAGTCGGTCTCACATTCTGCCAAACTCATCCTAGTGGATAAACTTTAAACCCCAAGATAACACCACAAATACTATACGCCCAGAATTAGTCAAAGATAATGTCTTTACTTATGCAGGTGTTATTGTCAGCATATTCTAGTCTGGAGACACAGATGTCTGTTTACACAGATTGGAACGTCAACGGCAAGCTATCTATTATGTCTAGGAAGGCAGCAATAGGTCTCTTCGACCCCAGCCACCACAGTGTTGAGATATGGTGGCACCTAGTCAAAGCCAAACAATTAATACTGACCTTGTGTAACCTTAAGGATAGAAAATAACATCATAACAGCAGCAAAATAACAAAGGAAATCTGTCATAGACAGATAGATATAAAGAACCTGTTTCTGTGCTGTTATCCAGATTGGTAAGCTGCCATTGTCCCAGTAGGAATCAACAAACTGAGCCTGGTAGTACTGCTTTCTCTCCTGAGTGGTAGTGTTGAACCACATGTTGTGGATTACTCCATGATTCTCGATATAACGTCCTAATGGGAAAAAAAGGAAGATTCACAGAATGATATTACTGAGTGGTTGAATGAATACATGTAACAATAGATTAAACTCTTATGTTTATTATCAAAAAGAGATCCTTTACAAATATGGTGACCTACTTTCACCTCATTACAAGTAGTGTATGAACATTTCTAAACTCACCACAGTGTAATAGTAACTTTGTTTTACTTTTGGTAGACTATCTACAAAAGATGTCAGTTGTTAAAGTGCTAATGATTTGAGTCTTAGTCTCTGATTGTTTTTGGACACATAGACAGCCTCTATGTATACCATTTATGAAGGAGTAGAGATTTCTTGTTTGAAAGTAGGGCTGCACGATATGGCCTATATCCAATATCTCGATATTTTTAAGCTATATCGCGATACACGATATATCAAATCAAATCAAATCAATTTTATTTATATAGCCCAAAGTCACAAAGTACATTTGCCTCAGAGGGCTTTACAATCTGTACAGGGAGTGACACCCTCTGTCCTTAGACCCTCGGTTCGAGTGAGGAAAAACTTGCCCACAAAAACCCTTTTAACAGGGAAAAAATGTGGAAGAAACCTCAGGAAGAGCCACAGAGGAGGGATCCCTCTCCCAGGACGGACAGACGTGCAATGGATGTCACGTGTACAGGACAAATCAACACAAACATATTGTACAATGACTGATAAAATGACAATGAATTATAATGAATGATAAAAATGATTACAGTAATAGATATGGTAGTAATAATGACAGTAATAATATATGTAGTGGGCGTCATGCAGGATCACAGCAGCAGCCACGATCCACGAGAACCTGCTGGACGACAGAGCACAGAAACTCCGGGGAAGTTTGGTTAGTAACATGCATTAATGAGACATGTCCACAGATGGAGAGATATGGAGAGATATGGAGAGATATAGAGATATAGATATATATATATAGAGAGAGTGAGATATAGAGAAATATAGAGAGATATATATAGAGAGAGATGGATATATATATATATATATAGAGAGAGAGAGAGAGAGAGAGAGAGAGAGAGAGAGAGAGAGAGAGAGAGAGAGAGAGTTTTCGGTAAGGGAGATGTGTGCATCTTCAAACAATACCGTGCCTGGCTAGGCATAACCCTCGGTGGGGTCCCCCGGCAGTGTAATCCTATGGCAGCATAACTAAGGGATGACCTGAGCCAGCCCTAACTATAGGCTTTATCAAAAAGGAAAGTCTTAAGTCTATTCTTAAAGGTGTTGACCGTGTCTGCCTCCCGAACCCAGAAAGGTAGTTTGTTCCACAGAAGAGGAGCCTGATAGCTGAAAGCTCTGGCTCCCAATCTACTTTTGGAAACTATAGGAACCACAAGGAACCCAGCGTCCTGAGAGCGCAGTGTTCTAGAGGGGTAGTAAGGTATTAGGAGCTCTTTTAGATACGATGGTGCCTGACCATGGAGAGCTTTGTAAGTAAGGAGAAGAATTTTAAATTCTATCCTAGATTTAATAGGCAGCCAATGCAAGGAAGCCAAAATGGGAGAGATGTGATCTCTGATCTTGGTTCCTGTCAGAATACGTGCATCAGCATTCTGAATTAACTGCAAAGTTCTAAGAGACTTATTGGAGCAGCCTGATAACAAAGAGTTACAATAGTCCAGCCTTGAAGTAACAAATGCGTGGACTAGTTTTTCTGCATCCGCCTGAGAGACAATGCGTCTGATTTTAGCGATGTTACGTAAGTGGAAGAATGCAGTCCTCGAAATTTGTTTTATGTGGGCGTTAAAGGACAAATCCTGATCAAAAACAACTCCAAGATTCTTTACAGTGGAGCTGGATGCCAGGGTGATCCCATCTAAAGAAACTAAGTCTCTAGAAAGAGAGTTTCTGAGGTGTTTGGGTCCAATTACAAGAATTTCAGTTTTGTCTGAATTTAACATAAAAAAATTGTAGGTCATCCAACTTTTTATATCCTTAAGGCATGCTTGGAGTTTAGTTAACTGATTGGTTGCATCTAGGGATGTAACAATACATCGTGACACGATTAAAATCGGTACAAATGCATGACGACTCGCATCGGTTGACAGAAAAAAATGAATCGCGATTCTTGGCGAATGCGAGAGAAGTAGGATGTGTTCTTTTTCGTCTTTTTTAAAATTAGAAACAGGTTACGTTGTGGCTGCAGCTTCCGCTGCCGCGTCTGCCTTTCTGTGTCACACACACACACACACACACACCTACACACATGCGCAGTAGTGCTAATCGGCGTCAGGCCTGACTGTACCGTAAATGATACCATAACACAGACCCTCCAGGAATTCACGATGTTGCAATTTGCAACTTCAACGCAACTTCAGTGAATCCCCGTGAATTCGGGGGTGTTGCAATTTTAACCAATCACCGCAACTTCCGCGCAGTCTGCCCGGGGGATTAAACTTGGGTCAGGGACGCCGCACGGTGCGGGAGGATCCCTTCGTGGGACCTCTCCCCAGCGCTGGCTGGCCCCCGCCGGGCGCATTTCCTCCGAGGTGGTGCGCCGCGACCGGCTCTGCGTTTACAGCGCCCGGACCTCGCCGTTTCCCGTGGCCGTGGACTCTCATTAAAGGGTTAATGAGCTATCATCTTAATTGTTTTTATTTTCAGTTAGCTCATACTTCAAGCTGAAAGGTAATGGTCAGATCAGCTGCTTGCTGGCAGCCCTAATAAGAACACAAACTGCTTGAGTTTCTGTAAAGAGAGATTTTTTTTCCTACAAATAAAAAGATAATTTTATTTGGTCATAATTTGTCTGTAGCTCATTTTGATTTTAAAAAAATCGTGAAAAAATCGTATCGTAAACAAAAAATCATGACTCGAATCGAGTCGTGAGTTGAGTGTATCGTTACATCCCTAGTTGCATCAGGCTTGATCGATAAATATAATTGGGTGTCGTCAGCATAACAATGAAAATTGATAGAGTGATTCCTAATAATGTTCCCTAAAGGAAGCATATATAAACTAAATAGAAGTGGTCCAAGTACAGAACCTTGTGGGACTCCATGACAAACTTTGGTCTGCATTGACGATTCATCATTGACGTGAACAAACTGAGATCGATCTAAAAAATACGATTTAAACCAGCTTAGGGCGGTTCCTTTGATGCCAATTTGATGTTCCAGTCTCTGTAAAAGAATTTGATGGTCAATGGTGTCAAATGCAGCACTAAGATCTAACAAGACAAGTACAGAGATGAGTCCTTTGTCTGATGCCATTAGGAGGTAATTTGTAACTTTGACTAATGCGGTCTCTGTGCTATGATGCACTCTAAATCCTGACTGGATATCCTCAAATAGACTATTGTTATGGAGAAAGTCACACAGCTGATTAGCTACAGCTTTCTCAAGTATCTTAGACAGAAAGGGAAGGTTTGATATCGGTCTGTAGTTGGCTAAGACCTCTGGGTCTAGAGTGGGCTTTTTAAGAAGAGGTTTAATTACAGCTACCTTAAAGGACTGTGGTACATGTCCTGATAATAAAGACAGATTAATCATATCCAATAACGAATTACTAGCTACAGGTAAAACATCCTTGAGCAGCCTGGTTGGGATGGAGTCTAAGAGACAGGTTGACGGCTTAGCTGCAGAAATGATTAAAGTTATTTGATGAAGGTCGATGGGAGAAAAACAGTCTAAATACATAACAGGTTTTACAGCTGTTTCAAAACTTGCTGTATCAGAATGCAGATCAGTGCCTGTTGAGGGCAAGAGGTGATGGATTTTGTCTCTAATAGTTATAATCTTATCATTAAAGAAGCTCATGAAGTCATTGCTACTTAGACCTAAAGGAATAGATGGTTCAGTAGAGCTGTGATTCTCTGTTAGCCTGGTTACAGTGCTGAAGAGAAACCTGGGGTTGTTCTTATTCTCCTCAATTAAAGAAGAGTAATAGGCTGCTCTGGCATTATGGAGAGCCTTCCTGTATGTTTTGAGATTATCTTGCCAGACTAGATGAGATTCTTCCAGTTTAGTGGCACGCCATTTGCGTTCAGATTTACGTGCCTCTTGCTTTAATTTACGAGTCTGCTGGCTATACCATGGTGCTAGCCTTCTTTGTTTAATTATCTTCTTTTTCAGAGGTGCAATAGAGTCTAGAGTTGTCCGTAATGAGCCTGTAATACTATCAACAAGATGGTCTATTTGTGGGTGGCTAAAGGAGGTAGACAAGTCCTCTGTTACAGTTAGACATGGCATTGAATTCAATGCTGAAGGAATCACTTCCTTAAATTTGGCTACAGCACTATCAGATAAACATCTGCTGTAGAAGCTTCTACACAAAGGCTTATAGTCCGGTAGTATGAACTCAAAGGTTATTAAAAAATGGTCAGACAGAAGAGGATTCTGTGGGAAGACTATTATATTATCAATTTCAATGCCATATGAAAGAACAAGATCAAGAGTGTGGTTCAGACAATGAGTCGGTTTATTTACACTTTGACAAAAGCCAATTGAGTCTAATAGAGAGATAAAAGCAGTACTAAGACTATCATTGTGGTTGTCCACATGAATGTTAAAATCACCTACAATAATTACTTTATCTGTTTTAAGGATCAAGCCTGATGCAAATTCTGCAAATTCAGATAAAAATTCAGAATAAGGACCTGGAGCTCGATATACTGTAACAAATAAAATTGGCTGCGAAGTTTTCCAGGTTGGGTGAGTGAGGCTAAGAACAAGGCTTTCAAATGAATTATAATTTAGTTTAGGTTTAGGATTTATTAATAGACTTGAGTCAAATATGGCTCCAACTCCACCACCTCGACCAGTACTTCGAGGAACATGAGTATTATAATGACTCGGAGGAGTGGATTCATTTAAGCTAACATATTCATCCTCCTGCAGCCAGGTTTCAGTGAGACAGAACAAGTCAATATCATAATCAGATATTAATTCATTGACTAAGACAGATTTAGATGACAAAGACCTGATATTCAGGAGTCCACATTTAATTCTCTTATTTTGGACTGTTGGAGATGTTGATTTCATTTTTATTAAGTTTTTATGATGAACTCCTCTTCTGTTTGTTTTATCTTTAAATAATGTAGGTGGACGGGGGACAGACACAGTCTCTATACTAAAGGACTGGGTGGGCAACTGCTCTAATGGAGGCGCAGAGAAGCGTGTAAGACTGCAGCTTTGCTTCCTGGTCTCAACTCTGGGTTGTTGACACGGTTTTGGTCGACTAATGAACTTGGCCATATTTCTAGATATGAGAGCTGCTCCATCCAAAGTGGGATGGATGCCGTCTCTCCTAATCAGACCAGGTTTTCCCCAGAAAGGTGTCCAATTATCTATGAAGCCCACATCGTTTGCTGGACACCACCTCGACAGCCAGCGGTGAAATGACGACATGCGGCTAAACATGTCATCACTGGTCACATTGGGGAGGGGACCAGAGAAAACTACGGAGTCCGACATCATTTTGGCGTATTCACACACCGATGAAACATTAATTTTAGTGACCTCCGATTGGCGTAACCAGGTGTCATTACCGCCGACGTGAATAACAGTCTTACTGTATTTACGCTTATCCTTAGCCAGCAGTTTCAAAAAAGACTCGATGTCGCCCGCTCTGGCCCCCGGGATGCATTTAACTATGGCCTCCGGTGTCGCTAACTTCACGTTTCTGACTATGGAGCTGCCAATGACCAGAGTTGGCCTCTCAGCGGGTGTGTCGCTGAGCGGGGAAAATCTGTTTGAAACGTGGAGCGGTTGGTGGTGTACCGTGGGCTTCAGTTTGGGGCTATGCCTCCTTCGAACAGTCACCCAGCCTCCCGGCTGCTCGGGAACTACCGGGGGACGGCTAGCTGAAGCTACCTGTGGCTGTACCGCACCGGCTACAGGGGACTGGCTAACTATCTGAGCTACTGACTGTTCGGTGGTGCGGTACCGTGCCTCTAACTCACTGACCCTCGCCTCCAAAGCTACAAATAAACTACATTTATTACAAGTACCGTTATCACTAAAGGAGGACGAGGAGTAACTGAACATGTGGCACACAGGACAGGAGAGAGCAGGAGAGGAGAGAGAAGGAGAGGAGAGAGCAGGAGAGGAGAGAGAAGGAGAGGAGAGAGAAGGAGAGGAGAGAGCAGGAGAGGAGAGAGAAGGAGAGGAGAGAGCAGGAGAGGTTTGGTTTTCAAAGTCCCTTTATTAAACAATCTCCAGAAGAACCAGGTCAGTTCACATCGTCAGTTCAGGTCAAAAAACAAAAAACAAAAAACAAACAAACAAACAAACAAACAAACCCCCAAAAAAACTCAAAAATTAACAACCAGCTCCCCATGTTCCCCCACAGAGCACAACACACCCCCAACAGCCCATATGCCACTGAAAGCCTGAGTTTTGTCCATCATGTGATAATATGAATACTCCACCCTCAGTCGGGCCTTCAGCAGCCCCTCCAGAACCGGCACCAGCTGCACACTGCCATCACCCTGAGTCCGGTTTCTACGTGTCAACCAAATAGCCAGCTTTGCAGTAGCAGATACAAAGTTCATCAGTGTGTGCACAGCTTTTCTTTTAACACAGTATTTAGGTCCAAAAATAAACAAATCAAAAGAGAAACTTTCCCCTAGACCCTGAAACCACTTTTTTAAAAGGTCAAAAAGAACCACCAACCGAGGGCAGCAAACAAATAAATGTTCCAGGGTCTCAGTCTGAGAGCAGAAAACACACCCCTCCCCCAGCTCCGGATCCATGTGCGCCCTGTATCTGTTTGTAGCTATTGCCCCATGTACAATCCTCCACTGGAGGTCTGCTGCCCGTTTTTCAACAGGCAGCTTGTACAGGGACCGCCAGCTGCCTTTCGGGGAAATATCTGGCCCAAAAAACCCAGCCCACCTCGACTCATTTGTCCCAGCCAAGGAGCGCAGGTTCAGGACCTTCACACAGTTTTGGTATACCTCCTTCTTCCCTGCATCCTGGAACCTGTCCAAGTGAGGAGTTGAGAAGGACAGCAGCTGACCACCTCCCTCCTGCCACTCACCCACAGCTGGAGTAATAGACAAAGAGGGAAAGCTGTACTCACCCCCTTCACTCCACTGGTCACATAACGCCGGGTTCTTAACAAACGCTCTGTGGGATGGAGGCAGGGCAGCGCAGACTTCCTCCACCACTCTGCTGATCAGTCTTTTTGAGGTGATGTTACTCCGCTCCCTTAAGGTGTCCACAGAGCCTGCCGTCATCCTGATCAGGTGGCCGAGTTTGGTGCAGCCAGCCTCTCTAAGGTTGACTCTCAGGCTGGCAGACAGCAGTGTTTGGGCCGTTATAAAGTTATTAAAAAACAAAGGCTCCTCAAACAGCCACATACCTGGAGTCTCATTTTCCACACGAGCAACCCGGAAAATCTGCCATGCCTGCAAAACAGAACTGTAAAAAGACGTCAACCCGGTGAGATCCACATCTGCGGGGCGCAGGAGAAAAAGCTGTTTGTCGTAACCCAGCCTCGCAGCTCTCCTTAGCAGCAGCCGGGCTGTGTCACACCATCCAGGGCCACAGTTGTACAGCAGTCTCTGTGCAGTGTGAAGTCTGAAAGAGGCGATTTTAGACTGGATGTTAACAAGACCTTGCCCCCCTTCAGCCACAGGCAGGTAGAGGACAGCTGCCCGGACCCAGTGCTTCCCAGACCAGAAAAAATCCAGTATGGCTCTTTGTATGTCTTCCACTAGGCCTCTTGGTGGTGTTAGAGCTGTGAGTCTGTGCCAAAGAGTCGAGGCGACCAGATTATTGGCAACCAGAACCCTTCCCCTATATGACAACTGCGGTAGCAACCATTTCCATTTAGACAACCGGGCGCACACTTTCTCCTTCACTCCCTCCCAGTTCTTAGCTAGAAAGCCCTCAGTCCCCAAAAACACTCCCAACACTCTCAAGCCTTCCTTTTCCCACTGAAGACCTCCAGGCAGACTAGGGATAGTCTTCCCCCTCCACTGCCCCACTAATAATGCCTCACTTTTGACCCAGTTTACCTGGGCAGAGGAGGCCCTTTCATACAGTGACAGGGTCTCCTGCAGATGTTTCACATCCCCCTGACTTGAAACAAAGACATTTACATCATCTGCATAAGCAGAGACAGTAGGTGGACGATCCAGCTTGGGGGATGCAGGCAGTGAGAGACCACCAAGACGACTCCTCAGTTTGCACAGCAGAGGCTCAATGACGAGGCTGTACAGCTGCCCAGAAATTGGGCACCCCTGCCTTATCCCTCGCTGTACCGGGATTGGCCGACTCAACCCAGCTCCCATCTTCACCATACATTGTGCACCCTTATACAATAAACTAACCCAGTCCACGAACCCATCACCAATACCAAACGCCCGAAGTGCAGAAAACAAATAAGAGTGATCCACCCTGTCAAAAGCTTTCTCCTGGTCTAAAGAAACAATACCAAAGTCAATATTACAACACTTAGACATTTCAATTACATCACGAACAAGAAAGATGTTGTCCATTATTGTCCTGTCCGGAACACAGTAAGTTTGGTCTTGATCTACAATTATTTCAAGGATATCCTTCAGTCTGTTTGATAAAACTCTTGAAATAATCTTGTAGTCTGTGCAGAGTAGAGCAACTGGCCTCCAGTTCTTAAGTAAAGCCAGGTTTCCTTTCTTGGGCAGCAAGGAAAGCACAGCTCTCCGACAAGAAACAGGAAGGGATCCTGTCCTGTAGCACTCCTGCAGAACAAGGTGAAGGTCAGGTCCAAGAATTCTCCAGAAATGTTTATAAAAGTCAGTGGAGAGGCCGTCAATCCCTGGTGCCCGTCCCAATGTCATCTGGTTTACTGCCTCCGTCAGTTCCTCCAAAGTCAGCTGGCAGTCCAGAGCAGCCCTCTCCTCTGGACTGAGCTGTGGAAGCCCTTCCAGAAGCTCCTTGCGACACTCCATGTTACACTGCTCCGCCCCAAACAGGTCAGTGTAGAAGTCCAAAGCATGGCTCCTCATCTCCCCAGGACTGGTGGTAATTCTGCCCCCTGGAAGCTCAAGGCAAACCATTTGCCTCTTTTGTGCCACAGACCTCTCCAGATTAAAAAAGAAAGAGCTTGGGCCATCCATGTCCTTTAGATGGAGGAACCGAGACCTGACGAGAGCTCCCTTCACTCTCTCCTGCAGGAAGGAGCTCAAGGCCAGCCTCTTCTCCCGAAGCAGGTCACCAACAGTGGGATCAGTATTGCTGTGTGCATTCTCCTCAATGATCTTAATGCTGTTTTCTAGGTCTCTGACAGCAGCCTTAATCCTAGCAGTGGAATGAGAGGTGTACTGCTGGCAGAAAACACGAATCTGTGCTTTTCCTACCTCCCACCACATCTTCAAGGAGCTAAAGTCAGGTTTCTTATTTTTCCACTGCTGCCAGAAATGTTCAAAAGTTTTGCAAAAGCTGCTGTCCTGCAAGAGTTTATTGTTAAAAGACCAGTGAGACCTGATCCTCTCACCTGGTGTAATCAGTAGCTCTGCACTGACCAAATGGTGGTCAGTGAAACCAACTGGGCTGATGTTGCTCTGCACTAGTCTAGAACTGAGAACTTTGGAAATGTAAATCCTGTCCAGTCTAGCTGCACTGACTCTGTTGTTTATCATCCTGACCCATGTGTATTGTCTGGACTGTGGATGCTTAACTCTCCATGTGTCCAGTAAGTCCAAATGTGTACTGGCACTGCAAAGGCTCTGACTTGACTGTGGGTGGGGTTCCTCACTTATCCTGTCTACAGTGAAATCTAAGGTGCAGTTAAAATCACCAGCAATGATGATCTGATCCTGAAGATGATTCTTCAGTTCATTTTTAAGTAGGTTGAAAAATCCCACTCTCTCTCTTCCCTGATTTGGGGCGTATATGCTGACAAAGCAGAATACCCGGCTCTCTATCTCTGCCCTGACCATCAGCAGCCGACCCTTCACAATCTCAGCTGAAGATAGGATTGATACATTTGTGGTTTGTTTAAACAAGACAGCTACTCCCGCGCTGAAATTAGTGCCATGGCTGAGGAAAACTGAACCCTCCCACCATAAACCCCAATCTACCTCGTCGGCTACAGTCGTGTGTGTTTCTTGTAAAAACAACACATCAAGTCTTTTTTGAGCAGCGACCTCAGAGATTAGAGCCCTCTTGTGCCTGTCTCTCCCCCCGTTGATGTTTAAAGACCCTATTTTAAGGCTCGGCATGGAGAGGACAGAAAAGAGAATCAGACAAGCTGGAACAAGCAAAGAGCAGTAAGAAAAAAACGTCACCTTGTGATACTGCATGATGTTTATTTCCTGGTTCTTCTAACAGGTCTAGTCTGTGCTGCCTTTCTCAAAGATGTCATGTGCTTCTTAAGACGGAACCGTTTCTTCTCATCCAGGAGGTCAAACCCAACCAGTCTCTTCAGTATGCTGACAGATCTAACAAACTTCTCGGTGTCATTGAAGTAGTCGCTCACTTTTACAGACTTCTTATAAGTTTCATCCAGAAACTGGTTGATCTCCTCTAAAGAATAGAGTTCAGTGCTCCTGTTAGAGAAGTCCCCAACAGAGACTGTGTCTGACTCTGGCTCTGACAAGTCCTCCTCATATGAAGCCTGGCTGTTCCCCACAGACTGTCCACTGCACAGCGCACTAGTGGAAGCTGTTTCCTCCTCGTTCCCTGCTGACTGGGACTGCACCTGAGCCTGTGAGCTAACACCACTAGTTTCTGCAGCCACAACCCCGCAATCCATCTCCGAGACACCGCCCGCCCCGCAGGACGCAGCGCCCGCCACCACGGCACCGGGAACGGCGGCATCCGCCACCGCGGCACCGGGAGCGGCGGCGTCCGCCACCGCGACACCGGGAGCGGCGGCATCCGCCACCGCGGGCCCAGCGCTGGCCCCATCCACCTGCTGTTTGTGCGGACACGCAAACCGTTTATGTCCCACGTCTCCACACTCAAAGCATCTCGTGTGTCCGGAGCTGGCATACACCATGTACGAGCCGTCACCATGTTTGACTCTGAAAGACACTTCCAGCGTCTGTGCAGGTGAGTCCAGGAACATGAACACCTGGCGCCTCAGAGACTGCACGTGCTTCAGTTTGGGGTCCTTACAGCCCAAACTGATCGTTTTAAAGCCGCTGGCAAATTTACCGAACCTCCGGAGCTCATTCTCTAACAGCTGATTAGGTATGAACGGCGGCACACCGGACACGGTGATCCGCACAGAGGGGACAGACAGCGGGGACACCTGTACTAACAAGTCCCTGATAAACACAGCGCTCTCTATCAGCTGATGAACATGCGCTTCATCTTTCAGGAAAACAACCACCGCTTTGTTCATCCGTGAAGCGTAACAGACTTTATCATGTCCTACCTGCTCACCGACAGCCAACAACACCTCCTCCACACTGACGCTGCCCTCCGGCGGGACTATCCTCACTCCCTGCCGGATGGATGGAGGTGGCGTCTCGGTGGACGCCATCCCTCCCGAAAAACACCCGGTAGAGAACCGGAGCCCTCACCGACACTCGACCAGATAATATCAAAAAGCCCCTTACCTGATCATGCACGAAGAACAGATGGAAACACCAGAGACAGAAAACCAGTTCAAAACTCCGCGCCACTCACAAACACCACCACCACCACTCACACTCCACACACAAACCGGAAACGGAAGGAGAGGAGAGGAGAGGAGAGGAGAGAGCAGGAGAGGAGAGAGCAGGAGAGGAGAGAGGAGAGAGCAGGAGAGGAGAGAGACGCCATTGCTAAAGCTAGGCTAGTTAGTGTGGCTAATAGAAACTGGTAAAACTATCAGATTGTGGTTACTAGAGTTCAGAGAGCTGTTTATGCACAGGCAGAACAAGTCAGAGAGTAGTGCAGAGATAAGTAGTTAGTCGCTGATGTGAGAAATATACGGAAATCTGTTCAGGTGAGCAGAGCAGAGAGCACCGTGGCAACAACACCGATACCGGAAGTGACACAATACGTTACCGCAAAGCACGAAGAGGATTTTGCAGTTATGCTGCTCACAACTGGAACAAACTACCAGCAGGACTGAAATCAGCCCCAACTCTTAGCACTTTTAAATCCAGGTTAAAAACTTTTCTCTTTTCACGTGCTCATGGCTGAGCTCTTTTAAAGAACTTTTAAAGAATTTTTAATCATAATCCAGTGATTCGTTTAATGTTTTAAATTGTTTTCATATTTGCTGTTTTAATGATTTTAAATGACATTCTGATGTTTTTAATTAAATTTACTTCTCTTTTTATTTTTTTTTTATTTCTATTGCTATTGCTTGTCTTAATGTCAAATGTTTTTCCTTGCCTCTGTAAAGAACTATGAATTGCCTTGTGTACGAATTGTGCTATACAAATAAACTTGCCTTGCCTTGCCTTGATGACTGTCCTCTCTGCCCTACCACCGCAGTCCTTGAGAGAAGGAAAAAGTTAAAATGTAAATGTAATCAATGAGTCACCCTCAGTTATTACCCAGCAGCAGCAGCAGCAGTGAGAGTGCAGACTTTTGCTGCCCTGGATTTTGCCTCTTGATTTGTTGGTGAAGGATGATGGGGCTGTATGCTGCCTGAAAGTACTACCAGCAGATACGATTCAGGGTGACGCACCGTCTCCTTTGGATGTTTTTTCACATTAAAACTAAATCATGTAATCTATACGTTTTGTAGATAATATTCTCTTAAACAGAAACTGAGTAAAAGCAGTGAAGCACAGATGATAAATAATGTTGTTTGTTCTTCTTTTCCTCTATCAATGAAACTAAAGATTACAAGTAGAGTTAGTGCATTAACAATCCAGCAGAGGTTAACATAGTTTTTTTTTTCTGTGCTTTTGTCTGCCAAACCATTAATATGATAATGCAATAACATTTTCAGCATAAAGAAAACACAGGTCAAATTAAAGATTTTCCTATCAATGAAATGCTGTTTTTATAATCATACTTTTCGTCTCTCAGTGTTTGTTATTATATCTGATGTATAAGTTTGAAGTGTCCAAAGTAGCTTTCACTGTCAGCAAACAAGTCTACAGCCATGCTAGCTGCTCTGTGAGTCTGTGGGCACAGGGGTGCTTTGAGCTAAATGCTAATGTAAGTATTTTATCATGCTCAGAATGACAAAGCTATGACATAACAGCTATAACATGTTGATGTTTCAGAGGTACAGTGTCAACAATGATCATCTTGATAGTGCATGCCAAACTGACTAGCATTGCTATTTTCAGCCATGCCATGACCTCAGCCAACTGGTTTGGTTGACCAGAGATGTTTGCAGGGAGCATTACCTATTGCCAGAAAACATATAGGATACTGATTTGATTAAGGTGCACAGAAAGTTATCTTTTCTGTTATGCCTTGATTATTAACAATTGGCTATTTTATATATTTGTAGAGAAATATATAAAAAATGTCAAGGTATGGTGATACATAATATACTAGAAGAAAGGTTGAGTCCTTGGGCACCTGATATATAGACAATAACAATAGTTTCATAGTTTATTTTACATGAGAATATAAGATAGTATAGTGTGCTCAGAAAAACAGCAAATCCATAGTGGTTGATTGATGGCCTCTGCATTAAAATTAGAATAAAACATTCAGAACAACAAAATGATATACAGGTTCCTTAATGAGCAATTGTATCAAAATCAGCACTCAAGTCAAGAAGCACTAAAGCCAAATATTCAACTTTTGTAATTTCTGATCCTCAAAAGTCCATTTTCCCTACTGTGCACTTAGTGGAAGCCAGACTGAAAACTATCACTGACTTTATTTCTCTGAACCACTTAAAGAAGTTGCACAGCAATTACTTTTTGAAGGACTTCTGCAATAAAAAGCACCTTAAAGACATCTTTGGAAGTACAGAGGCCAGAGTTCTTTAAAGAATGTGTACTCTGATCAACTATGAAAAGTCACGCACATGACCAACAGTGATGAATTTATTAACATTGTAAGAAGATAAAGGTCAGGTATTCCTCAGACAGTTCTGAGGGGCTTACATACAGAGAAGCAACATTAGAAAAGTCAAAATAAAATAAAATATTATAAAAATATCTAATAAAAAAATTAAGCCAAACCACAATCTTTACCTAACTTTAACCAAAATGCTTTGATTTCCTGAACCTAGGTATGTGTAAGACTCAGGATGGAAATCCCAGTTTCTGGTGTCTACGCCGCTCACTTTACATATATCCACCTTGACAACCTCTGTACAACAATAAACATATTCAAGGCACAAATTGTGTTTCCCTCAAGCCCAGTGATGCCATGGTATCTTGTTAGGTGGATATACTGCGGACACATCTGTTGCATCGTTATATGGAGTTTTATAACTAGGTTCAGGAATAAGGGCCAGGCCGCGTACTCTTCCAATTTCCGTATGTCAAGTACTTAAACACACTTTTTCCGTTCACTCCATTCTTTGACTCCATTGTCACATGCTTTTGACTCTGTTGTCACATGAACGACCTTATCTGCACTATAGACCAAGAACTCGCTTCCAACAGTGATTTGCTGGACGAAATATCCAACACACCTAAAGTGTCCGAGACACCTCCATCCCTGGTAATCCCTGGTAGAGAGCCACCACCGCCGCGCGCTGCAGTCCGGATCCCCCGATGCCTGAGGCAGCCTATATCAGACAGCTCCCACATCGTCGGGCCTACTCCACCTCACAGCCCCAGGGGAAGATCTTGTCTCCAGCACTCAAGAGACATCGCTGATCCTGGACACCACTCTCCAACCCACTCCAGGTCCAGATGCTCCGGCGATCGTTGCAATCACCACAACTCTATTTCCCCTAGGAAACACACCAACAGTCCTCCGGCCACAGATCAAATCAAATCAAATCAAATTTTATTTGTATAGCCCAAAGTCACAAAGTACATCTGCCTCAGAGGGCTTTACAATCTGTACAGGGAGTGACACCCTCTGTCCTTAGACCCTCGGTTCCAGTGAGGAAAAACTTACCCACAAAAAACCTTTAACAGGGAAAAAAGGTGATATCAGTTTCCTTAAATTTCAAAAAAGAAAACATGAGGACAAGGAGGACAGGATGACATTAGACTATCCTGAAGTATTTACTACTGTCATTATATTTATGAGAAATAAATCAATGTACCTGGTAGTGTTTGGAAAGATCATTCCAAATGTTCTCCTTGATGCTCCTTGTGAAGGCAGAGTCACCTTCCTGCACAGTGTAGTGTTGCTCCAGCTTTTGCAAAATGGACAAAATCTCACCACAGGTTGGACTTTTGTCACTGGAGACTGAGAGTGTGGAGATGTAATGCTTCCACATGAGCAGCACATCGTCCTCTGCTTTTCTTAAGTCCTCATTGTGTCACGAATCCCCAGCCGGGGTGACAGTGTGTTTGTTGTGTTGTCTGGTGTCTTTCTCCTGGCAGTGCTTGAGGGGGCGTGCCTGTACCTGGCTGAGGTCATCACCTCACCTGTTCCTCATCAACTGTCTGCAGTATTTAAGGAGCAGCCACACATTCAGTCCCTGCCGGATCGTTGTGAAATATAGTATGCTACAGCCTTCTAGCTTAAGATCCTACATTGTAGCTAGTAACTGCCTGTCTGCCTATCTCTTGCTGTCTGTTTTTTGTCCGCCACTAACTATCTCTCTCTGCCTTAGGACTCAGTCCAGTCCACTCAGCATGTGCCTCGTGTTGCCAGCACGTGGACCTCCACCCTCCAAGCCGACCCTTTGTTTTGTGAATTCACTCTGTGTTAAATAAACAGTTAAACTCAAATCTCTTGTTCCAATCTGCTTCTGGGTTCCCCTCAAACGTGACAAATTGCCTATTTTGGCCAGTCTGCATTATAAACAAAACATCAAAAGATGTATGTTGCATAAACAAACAAACAGTCCAAGTTTAAAATAAGCCACATTATCATTTTCAAGAATATTTATCACCTTTCCTTCTCCATGACCTTTCTTATCCGTGGGTCTATGGCTGCAGCCTAGATAGCAGGAAACTGCTCGCAGAGTCTCTCCATCATCAAATACAGAGAATTCCATCTGGTCCTTACATCCAGCAGGAGCATGTGCTTAGGCATCTCTGAGGGTTAACACATACACAACACAATGGAAAATGAAAAATGTTATAAATTATAAATGTTATATACTGAATTTATTGTCTTCATAATCTAATAATTTACATGTACACATACCAATACATATATCTATATTTTCATGTACATATATTGCTTGCAATGTAATAAGAGTATCTTAATGAGTAAGTCACTTTTGCCATGTGGGACCTCTTCATCCAAACAATTACAGAGCGAATTCTTGTTGCCCAGTTGGAAATTGCAGTGCAGTTGTACAGCTTCTGCGCTCCAAGGTTAAGTGTATGTGCAAAACATGGAAACTTGCAGCTTTTTGACAGCGACATCCATGTTTGATGCATTGTCAACTGTAGCTGCCACCACCTTCTCTCTGACACCATACTCCTCCAGGATCTCATCAATCTCCTTGGCTACAGCTGTGCCTGTCTGTGCTTGGTACACAGCTTTGGTTTTTAGGACTTCTTCTTGAGCCCTGCCATTCCTGACATAATGCAGAGTTACTGTGATATAATGATCTTGACTAAAACGTGTCCATCCATCTGCAGTAATGGCTGCCTTCGACACTTGTTTCAGCTCAGAGATCAGATTTCCCTTTTCGACAGCATACCAAGCATGGATCAAGTGGTTAGTTAAACTGTCTCTGTTTGGGGCTTTGTACTTTGGGTTGAGAATCTTTGTCATCTCCCTAGAAAATATATAATAGGAATTAATGAGCGAAACATCTGGTTAACGTGGACGAAAATATTCAACTTAGACATTCTGACTTGCACAATTGAGTACATTCACCAATCGAAATTCAGGGGCATCTACTGTAGCAAATGGGTCCAAGCCCTTCACAACAAACTTTGTGACGTTTACGACTGATTGCAACGCAAGTGCGAAACTTGCTAAGTTATGTGGCGTAATAAGTCGTGCTTGCTGGAATCGAGTGTGCGTAACATCTTGCGGAAGTTACGTGACGTAATTCGTGCTTTCTGGAATTGATAAGAGACCTGCCAAACTGCCAAACGATTCCATGGGATTGAAACACACGTTCTCAATTCCCATCCCTACCCATCATCCCAACACTCTTCCCCCTTCTTTCTACCCTAGCTTTTCTATTCCTCCTTCCACAGCTACATCAGAACCCCAAGCGCCGACCTAGGACACAGCTAACTCCCAGGCCGCACCTTCGACAGCGACCCGCAGCACATCCAGCCAAAACCCTCAGTCCCCCCCCAATAACCCACATGTTGCCAGTATTTCTCTACCCACCTTTAATGCACCCCTCTTCTCCACAGCTCCGCACCCTCCCCAGCTACCCTTCTCCACCTAACAACTTCACTGTAGCCACTGCATTTCCTCCTGCACGTGGCATCAAGCAGACCATCCCCCGTGTCGTCCACCCTCAGACAGCAACTCATTCACCCATCCACATACGACCCCCACATCCCTAATGAACTGCAAACATCTTTCAGCAACATCCAACTCCGACCCCACCGTTTTCAGCTACAATCTTCAACTAACTCTGCAGCTGGAACACCTGGTCTCCGCGTCAAGAGACTCCATCCTCAACCGCAAACCCTCTCTTTTGATCTCCTGGCCCACTGCATCAAAACCCTCCGTGATGGCTACCTGTTCCCAAGCACAGACAAAGTCCTTGAATCCATGCTCATCGCCTCAACCCTACACTACGATCCAACATGCAACGCATCAGTGTCTGACATCTCCATCCTCTCCTCCGACACTCTGATCTATTTCTTAAACAGTAAAACCAACCAGTTCGGTCAACCTCGACCAGTCTACCTCTTTCAACAGTATTCATACCTAAGCCCATTCGAACCCATTCGTGACTACATTAACTCCCAACTAGCCTGCCAAGCTTCCCCCCCGAGACCCTCTGTTCATTACAGAGACCGGCAGAGTAGCTTCACGCTCCTGGTTCCAATACCACTTTCGCCAGATCTTGTACTGATCCAATATACCCCCGAGCTATATTCACTCACATCGGAGCTGCCTCCACTGCTTCTAAACAGGGAATCCCTGACAATATCACAAAAATGCTAGGTCGCTGGTCCTCGTACCTGACCTACATCCGCAACGACCTGAGTCAGAAACACACACACACTTCTCTTCATATGAAATTCTCTCGTGGGGCTCTATCCATAGAGACACAGAGAGATGGTTCCCCCACACACAGTCTTAATCCCTCCAGGTTCCCTCCCGTCCATCAGACACCCGTCAACCCGCGGATTCCTCCGACCAATGATTCAGCCTCCACCCCCCATCCCTTCTTCCCTTCATTCCTTCATCCCCTCATCCTCCGACCCTCACCCTCCATCCCTTCTCCCTCCATCCCACCATCCCTCGAGCCCTCAACACTCCTCCCTACTCCTGACTCCCATCTATAACGTGCAATAAACTTGACTAAACTCAAATCTGTACGGGCATGGTCCTTGTTAGTGTACTAACAGGCCAAAGTCAGAGAAAGTCATCCTGTCATTGCACTCTCCTCGAACTCTTTAATAGCTTGGTATTGTAGGTTCCCCTACTGTCAACTTTGCAGGGCTCCATGGTCAAGTCAAGAATAATAAAAATGCAACATCCAGTTAAACTTTGGAAATAAAGCTCACTGAGAAACATTTTACATTTAATGAGTATGGCTACTGACCAAGCAGCAGGACTGGAAGACTTGGAAGCGATGCTGTATGAGAATATACAACACTGACCAGGTTGACTGACCAGTCAACTTTCCAAACATTAGATTAATATTTAAGGGACTAATAAAAACTACTAGTTTAACTACTTTCAACAGGTGTATTTATGGTTGTTAAAGAATTCATTTCAGGGCTTTCGAAAGAGGCTAGAAGACACTTTCAACTTATTTTTCTGGTGTTTAAATCAATTACATTACATCACAGGGCTGTCTTCACTTCTTTCATACGGAAGAACCCTTTGCACATGTATTTTATATGTGTGGGAGATAAAAACAGTGCTTTGCAAAGGACGGTACAATTACATTCAGTCTGTTATACAAGCTATGATTGTATCTGCTGGAACTACTTGCATTTTCTCATAATGTGATGCTAAAGAAAGAAGCAGAGCCATCATCTTTTATAGATCAAGAAGTCACAAAGTTAGAATTCAGAATTCTCTGGGCAGAATAATGTGCAGCTGTGTGTGTGGATACATTGTTAGAAGTTTAAAACCATTTGGGACATGACAATATGGGGAACACAGTGTTGGGCTCATTATTAGTTTACAGGCATTCAGACAAATATAATAGGCATGGTGCAAAGTGAAGTTTTTTCAGTGTGAGAAATGAGTTAAGAAAGTGTGACTCACAGGAGAGGAATGTTTAGAAAAACTCAACTTTTAAGCTACAGATTTGTGCACACGTGAATTACATTAGAAATTACATTCTGGAGATCTTTGCATGGTGAATATAACAAATCTACACCGTGTGTGCAGAGATAATAAATCCATAAGAGCAACTCTGCACACCTGACGGAGTTCATTGAGTCGCACTGAAAATGTGTATATTGTATGCATAAGATCAGTTACATAGTTTTAAGGGATCATTGTGAGGGAAAAATCTATATCTGCAAATATGAAAAATACAAAAAGCATGTTGTTTAGATCTGTAGAACATGGTGGTTCAACAGGTGGACTCCATAGAAGGTAACACAAACAAAATTATTCTTATTTTCAGGTGATTATAGGCTCATGAAAACAAAGTTATGACAATTTACTTATAAACATATACAAAGATATACATCTGATTTATTCTTTATCTGTGTGTGTGGGTGGGTGTAAATATATCATAAACAAAATAACAGTATAAAGTATATATGATGATCGATGTATTTATATATATATATATATATATATATATATGAAATCATAATCATTGTTATTATTACAGACTTCAGTCTCAGCTACAATGAAGTGTTACTGTACAGCATTGTCCTTATGTTATTAATAATAGAACATCAATATAATGTTAAATGAGCAGGTTTAATGTAATGATTAAACTTGAACATTTCAGAGAACTTGCCTCTGTTTCAGTAGATGACAATGTACAAACACACAGGCACACTCTGGCATCAACCAGCAGTTTTTTCTGAGGATTGTGACCAGATTTCCACAGTTTTAAAGGATCATTGTGAAGGAAAAAAAACAACTATATTTGCAAATATGAAAAATATTGCTCCCAGTGCTCCGATTACCACTGGCACCACTGTTGCATGACTCTAAACTGCCTGTAGGTGTGAATGAGAGTGTGAATGGTTGTTTGTCTCTATGTGCCCTGTGATGAACTGGTGACGTGGTGTACCCCGCCTCTTGCCCAATGTCAGCTGGGCGAGAGGTGGGGTGAGGGGAAGCGATTACAATAAATGTATGTACTGTATGTATGTATGTATGCACCACTGTTTATGTATAATACTTAATTTGGATGCTGAGTGTGGAACACAGCATTTAAAATATATGACCTATATGACCTATAACCTGAAATTAAACACAAGTAAAAACTGTCTCTGGTAATTAACTCACTTCCTCCATCCACTTCAGCAGGTGAACAAAGGTGAGTTTTTATTCTTCTTTTTTTATGTGAGCGCATAGCTTTTCTAATTACCTTGACACACACACACACACACACACACACACATTATAGACAAACAGTGATAAAATATGTAGCCTTGAAGTGGATCATGTTTCTTGTGACACCTGGTGAGAGAGTGTTCCCGTGGAAACAGAGAACAAATCTCGGCTCGGAAAAAAGAAATAATAATGCGACATCCATAGAACATGACCACGGGGTAGAAGGATGGGTCAACTCAACGTCAGGCATGAGAGACAGCTGTTTGTTTCCTCATTCCTTCCAATACTCAATCCATTTGCTTTTTTAAAACATGACCGTGATCGTTCCTTAACCTCCATCACTATGATGACAAAGCATGTCTGACCAAATGAAATAGCCGTTTTAGCCCTTTAACTGAACCTTCACTATGCTGCTTCATTCCTTTTTCCTTTTAATATAAGAAAATATTAAAGATTAGTGTTTCCACACCTCTACAGCAGACTGAGCTCAGTCTATAATATACTGTCTTTACATTCTGCTCCCTCCTCTCATTCTTGTGTTATTCACAGTGTGACTCCAGTCTCCGGTGTGTGAGGTAGGACAGGAGGCGGCAGGCTACAGAGGAGAGTGAGTTCAGTTCAGTTCTCCAGGACTCAGGGTGAGCTCCCAGTGGCTGCAGCGCTCAGCAGCATACAGATCAGAAACAGACTGTATGGAAATGTAGACACAGTCCCATCCATGCTCACTCAGCTGAGATGTGCTTCAGTTAGAGAGGGAAGCTGCTCCCGTGTCATGAAGAAATAAACTGAAAACTCTGCTGCCTCAGCTGCACTTCTCCACAGTCACACAGGGAGCGGAACGTTTGAGATACAACATTTAGTAAAAAATCAAAAAAGAAAAAGAAAATCTGTTACAGCTTCTGTGCTATAAACTGGAATGAATGTGAGAATGGAGTGAGTAAAAATTCTTTCAACTTTTGACAGAACTGTTCACAACTGAACTAACCAAATGGAAAATGCATATTTCATCCTGCACATATTCATCCATACTCCTTTGCATCAGGTCAGGATCAAGCAGCCACACTCTTAATCCTGGATAACTTTAAGCCTTAATATCATCTGAACAGGTGAGTTGTATATAAATCCACCCTCAGTACAGTTGTCATGAACGGGGGTATTAGCTACAGAGACCAAAACTGTTTTTTGTACCAGGCTGTAAACATGTTTATTTCTGCTGTGAAGTTGGACATTTGAACATGGGGACTTATGGAGACTGACTCACTTCTGGAGCCAGCTTCAAGTGGACATTTGCCGCTGCTTTGCCTTCACTGTCCTGTCCGCTCTCACAAGTTAAAAGCCATCCAGAGTGAATCCAGCTCATTCAGCCGCGCAGCGGTTAGGACTGTTCGGTAAGCGTCAGTCAGGTGTGACCCAGTCAACTGTTAGTCTCGACAATAATGAAATGAGCAGATCATAATTCATAACTGATTTTAGCATTTTCATAATCAATTCTTTGACACACAGGAAGGCACTGTAAATATCTGACGTGCCTCTTTCGTGGTCTTAGTGAGGACTGTGGAGACACTGTTACAGTATAGTGGTTAAGCATACTGAAGATACCTGGGTTAAGATGGAATGTTTGATATATAAAATATATAAAATCCCTTAAGAGATAAAGAGTTGCAAACAGGGCTGGTGTTTTTCTCTCTCCAGTTGTTTTTCCTTCCTCCCCTCACATGGCCTCCTCGCTGTCAGTAAGAACAGTTCAAATCTGTCTGGACTCTTTGGTAATGTAATAGATGTTCCTGTGCAGGATCCAAGTCCAAAAGTGCTTTTCAGACAAAAGACTAAGATTTATACTTGGAAGAACTCAGACTAATACCTGTCCTACAGCAATCTGACCTGAAATCAGCTTGTTGAAACTGCCCTATTGATACAGTATAGTCATGTGACTTTTATATTTACATATTTTGCATCACAGTGAAATGACCTTCCTCAGGTCTGGTCTGGATGGTCATTACATATATGTCTATCTACTGAACCAGGTTGCATAGAGGTGAGTCAAACACAATCTGTTAGGAATAGTTCAACATTTTGGAGAACACACTGATTATGGGATGGTTAAGTGGATATCAATGCCATGTCTGTGTGTTCAGTACAGTAGTGTTAGGGAGTTGGAGTCTTTTTACTGACTCGGATCTTCGTTAATTTTTACAGCGGGTGGCGCTGTAGCCCTCTTGTGGGTGTTGTAAAAAGGCCGCGGTTCTCAAACACTAACACTGAAGGCAACATGGTTTGCTTCTATGGAAGCGTATTGCATTCACTTGAAAAACAAAAAATTAGACACCTTATCTCATAATTACGAGATCCTGATGTCGTAATTGCGAGATCAGGATCTCGTAATTACGACTAACTTTCTTTTTTTAAAAGTAAAAAAAAGAAAGTTGAGTATGAAAACTCTTGTTTGTTACATTTTACTTCATAATTGCAACCGCATGTGTTGTATTCATTGTTGCAAAACCTGTTCTGTAAATAGTTTGTTTGCTATCGTGATCAAAACCATTGATCTGAAGCTCAATGCTGATGCTGTCCTGTAAATAGTTTTCTAATCAGCAATAAATATAACCATTTCTGATCAGCCCATATCAATTGCATGCTTAAAATAACATAAGCCCCGCCCATTTCAAGACAACCTGACCAATTTCCGGGTTAAACCCCGCCCGTTTCTGAATTAGGCACTGCCCCCTATGAGTACGGATACAGATACAGATAATTCATATGGTTAACAGATACATATAATGCTGTACTCGCTCATCCCTACAAGACATTTCCTTGTTCGTTTCTCAGTCCACAGCCCTGTAGCTGAGCTACAGCTGTCATGAGACAAATGAACGAGGACCTGAGGGCGGACGCACAGTTGAGTGAGTCTGAACTAATCATTTCTGTTTCCTGTCCTCCTGACTGAGCTCATGCAGCTGCCAAGTGGCGAGGGCGCGTACTGCATGAAAATGAACTCAGAGACGACTCATTACTCCAGAGTCATATAAAAGATTAGTTCATATTGAAAGAATCGTTCACGACCGACGCATCACTACAGTACAGAGCTGGGGTCAGGATGTGATTAGCCTAGCTTAGCGTAAAGTTTGGAAGTATCTGAAGTTTAACAGAATACCAACAGTATAGACTCACTCACTGACATTTTGTTATCTCATTCGTTGAATCTGTGCACATACATATGTTTTGGAACTATTTTTTGACTAACAGAAGCTGGACATGGCTTCCTGGTGCTTTGTCACCGTCAGGTTGCTAAACAAAAGAGAAAGAGAAACTCAAACAGTTGATTTGCAACTGAACATCTCTCTCTTTGAAAGAAAGGCGAATGAGACTATTCCCAAAATGTGCAACCATTCAAATATTCTGTCTTTTTGAGTGAGCATTGAAAATATAGTATAAATACAATATCAGTTACTATTTGACCACCAATCATTCACTGTACTTCTGAATGGTCTCTGTGAAAGTCGAGTGACACTTCCAGCTTATCACTGCAAAAGAAATGTACAGCTAAAGAAGGGCGGCACAGTGGTGCGATCACAACTGGAATGTTCCTGGTACGAAGCCCAGATGTTCTCCCTGTTCCTGTGTGGCTTCTCTTTGAGTTCTACAGCTCCCCCCCACAAAGACATGCAGACTCTGAACTGCTCATAGGTGTGTAGAACATGGATGGATGGATCTACAAAGTAGTCTTTGTGATGTAAAGTTTATGGATTTAACTTGTCTGCAATAAATATGAATTTATGTAAAATAATGTGTGTACACTTTTAAACTGGACCTTCACATTAAGTCAGGACTTCTTTCTGCTAATTGAAAGTAATTACATAAATTCATGTGTGTGTGTGTGTGTGTCTGTGTGTGCTTCTATAAAATATTTAAAAGATTCATATAATATATGAATTTATATGTATAAGTTGACTTATCTCATTGTACCCATCAGTTAAAACCTGACTGCATAATTTGTCTATCAGACTCTATTCTGATTTGGATGTTAAAAAAAGGTCAGTAACAACGCAACGTGACTGCAGTGAAAGAAGTCTGTCTTTGTCTTTACTTAGTTGCTCGTGGCAACTTTCACTTTGTAGTTTCTCACCTCACTTTCTAAGTGCCAGGAAAAAAAGAACTTTCTCAAACTCTACACATATTGAATTGTGTTTTTTTTTTTCAGGTTAATTTTAGCCTCCTCTGCATCATTACATGCAACACAAATGATTGTAATACAATTAGAAGAGAAATGTCACGAAAGACAGCTGCAGTCAAGAAGTCAAAAAGAGAAATTACTTTCCTGGCCGTGCTGTTTCTACGGTAACTGGCTTCTGATAGCTGTGGAAGACCTTTATAGTACACCTCCCACCTCACTGTAGCTAGGCTAGCAAAGTTTGTCTCAGACTTTCCATTAAAGAAGGACTTTCTTCAGCTCTTTCAAGTTTAAAATCATTCTCGTTCAACATAAGTTTTGGGAGATCATTTAAATGTGAACTATAATGGACTGATACAGTAGAAACTTCATTAACATGTGCATCTTAAACCCTGTATCCTGGTGTACACCTGTAAGACGAAGATCTGGCAGAGATAGTATCAGTAAAAGAGACAGATGGATAAGGAACAGATGTAGGTAGGTGTAGGTAGTAACATGTTGAACTTCTGATAACTAAAATTGTAAAATTGCTCAGTCCATATAAACAAGAATACTGTCATGAAGATGGAGCAAAGCATCAGTTCAGTTTGAGTCGTACTTTGATTAGCTGATTTTCATTCATGGTTCACAATCATCAGTTCATTCACCTTCTCTGTGGTGATTAGTATTATCTGATCATATTCATGCAGGGGTATACTGTAGTCCAGTGATAACCTCACATTAACATTTTAAACTGCAACATTTTGTGCTAATTTCTGTTTTTTAACTGTTTGAATGAACTTTTTGTCCAATCAATCTAAGCTAACAGCTTTGCTAACTACTCACTCAGACTGGAGAGCCGTTTTTCTCTCTTGAATAAATAAATAAATGTCGTGGAGTCGAGAAAAGAAACGAAATTGTGACTGGCTAGCGCTACATTTGAAAGGCTAGACAACAGATCTGTGAAGCAATGAAACAGAAAAGAAATGATGCACCGTACCCTGTGAGCTGCTGGTGTATTATCTGTCACTCAAACATGAAACATGCCTGCGCATTGTGTTCATGACAATCACGTTGCGTTTAATTGAACTGAAAGTTTCTCCGTAGCCTCGTAGCTTCTTTGTGAAACTGGAGCTTCCATCGATCCCCACAGATGTGATTAATATTTCACAACATAGAGACAAAGAGAGATTTGTGTAATTTGAACAGCTGCCTAATGATTACTACACTAAAGGCACCATAGCGTGTCTGTTTTATTAGCTCTGTGTGATCGAGTGATGGACGTTCTAAATGCTTCACATTATGTTGCAGGTGTGGATTTCACTCTGGACATTGCTTTATACCAGGGGGAGTCAGTTCTGATTTCAGGAGGTCCGGATAAAGAACATTTGCTCATGTTCAGGTCTGCAGCATCATCATGTTGAAGTTGCATCATAATTTAGTTATACATTACAATTATTTTATATATATATTGAAGCAGCATTGTCATTGTATCAACATCTGCAACATCTGTGTGAAGTCAACGACTCAAATCAAACAAAGAAAGCTATTATTCACTGTCATGGCAACAATATTCTGCTGACCTGTTCTCTCCACAATCATCATAACAATGTCAAAATATAGAAAAAAAATTTCAGGAAACAATCAGGAGGATTTTCTGCATTCTGCATGTTCTGTCTTAAATGTTAGTGAACTGATATCTGACATCTTTGATTGTTTTTGATTGACAGATGTTTGCTTCAGTCTGTGTTTTGTCCATTTAGTAGTGTTCCTCACACTTGATGGAAAATTCCAGCAAGCACCAGAGCTGTTATGGACTGCATGATGAATTCAATTGAAATTTGAAAATGTTCAGTATTCCTTTCAAAATGGAAAAGTCCTTTCACTCAACAGGCTTTTAATACAACATACATAACCCCTGTGAACTCCCGGTAATTTCATGCGTCGATGTCAACACAGTCAACGATCGAGGAGCTGACTGTAAGTGCTGCGCTCAAATACCTGTCAGACCTTTACAGAGCAAAGAAGGAGAACAACTGTTTACACCGTCCCACTATATCAAGCGGCAACGACAAACACTGGAGCGCTGGGGATCAATGAGGAGAGTCGATAAAGAAAGCTGAACGTGTGCGCTCAATATGCAGAGGGAGAGTCAGACAGGAGACAGCTCTGTGTGTGTGTGTGTTTGGTATGCTAGTGGTGTGTGTGTGTGGTGGGGGAGGCGTCTGGGTAACACACCCTGGTTATATTCATATTCAAAGAAGTTCAAAATATTCATAGGCATCACTGGCTGCCCATATTTTATGTTTCATGCTCATCCTCCCAGAACATCTTTTAGCCATGCTTTGACTAAAGCAGCTCACATCATTTATTGATGCACTACAGCCTTGTAGCCTCTTCAACCACTTGCTACACACTCTAGCATATTTCTGTATCCTACTGTGTGTGTGTGCAGCAGCACTGTGGGTACCAGCTCCGGTGCATTTTGTATATGAGTGCGTGTGAGCGCATAAATATGTGCATTATTATATGTGTATGTTGTGTGCTGCTGCTGCCATGAGATGCACTGGCAGAGACGGTAATGTCACCCTCGGCTGATTCCTCATATAATGTGAGGACGGACGATGCTCCACGCTCGCAGAGGAGAACCTGCTGCTGCAGCTGCTGCAGCCGCTCACACATTCACTCTCAGCTCGCTCACTCCGCTGCGTCCTGATAGGCTGACGACGCTCCAGTGTCAAGAGGGGTGACCACATGATCTAGTCCAATACTGATCAAATCAGACATTTGCAATCGGTCCTGTAGATTCTCGTCGTTCAAGAGCAGGTTTACGCTGACAGACAGCTTCTACTAACAATACAACCCTGTGTTGTGTTTCTGTGTTCTTCTAATGTGCTCTGCCAATGAACTGAATTAATTGAACCCCAAAAGAAGAAGAATTTTATGATTGAAACTTCCCCTGATTCGATCACAGTGTTGCATAACTGTAGAGAATTCTGTTCTAACAATCTTTTCCTCTGAATGTCCTTCGATTTGGAATCTGTTTTCCAGTCCAGAAAAGAGGAAGTCACCCGAGATCTTTATTGAACCACAGTGGTGCTTTCAGTTGGGCTCTTTCTTTGGTCCTCTGCCGTCCACTGAGGGTTAGACTGAAGAGGTTTCTATTATGAAACTGCTATCCTACTACTGTGCTACTATTGCCCCAGACAATTCTCTACATGTTCATTGTGTTCTTTTTACTGTACAGTCATCCCTCGCTATATCGAGGTTCACTTTTCGTGGACTCGCTGTTTCGCAGATTTTTTTTGTGTCATTTTGCATGCTTTTTTTTACAGCGTACTGTACAGTATGAACGCGCATTGTGTTCTGCGTCCTAAATTGGCTAAGGGAGAACCGCACATGTGTTCTGTGTCCTGATTAACTAAGGGAGTACTGTACAAAATGCGTGTAAAAAGGTGTATAAAAGTGTGTGGTTAGGGGGTTTACGGCCTTAAAACATGTATAATAATTGTAAAACTTACTTCGCGGATTTTGTTTATTGCGGGTTATTTTTAGAATGTATCCCCCACGAGGGACCACTGTATATCTCACTAGATGAAGAAGAAAGAACCTTGACTAATTGTTGCTTTTTATCTGTTAAATGTCTTTTTATATTTACATTTATTTTCCTCTCTTTCAACAGATTCTTTCTTTTCGGCATGTTCCGGGTGATTGGGGGCTTTTTGCCCTTTGAATGACTCTGCTCTCAGGAGCCTAATGGCAGCCTATGAATGCCTATCTGCTGTAATCCAACAGTAGCTCTTTATCCCTGAGTGGCTGCTGAAAGAAGAGAACACACCAAATCCTCCTGCTCCCCTCTGCCGTCCTGTTCTCCATTCCAGCTCCTGGTGTGTGTGTGTGTGTGTGTGTGTGTGTGTGTGTGTGTGTGTGTGTGTGTGTGTGTGTGTGTGTGAGCAGAATTATTCAACAGAGGGGCTGCTGGCTTTATACGTGCAGCGGCTGTTCAAGGAGGAGGAGCTGGACATATACTCCCCCACACACACACATGCATCAATATCAAAACACTGTCAAAACAACTGGACAATGATGAAACTACAAATATTGATTCTGTGTGTGTGTGTCTGTGCACTGGTGAATGCATGTGTGTTTCCTGCTTTTACATACTCTAACAGTTTATAACTGTCTATAAAAGGTAAGTGACTCTCATTTAAAGGAGCATTCTACTGATTGTACATCAGTTTACTCACCATGATTTGTCCTACACAGCCTGTCAAAGCAGCATAATGTCTTCTATGGGTCTGGTGGAGGTTTGTCAAAGCTAAACCATTGTGACATCATTAACGAAGTTTGGGCGTGAAAGGGAACATGCTACCAAGAAGCTACCTGCACATGAAAAGAGATTTGCTCACCGCAAGGTCAGGTGCAGAGCCAGTATGAACAAATCAGAATTTCTGTGTAACAACATGATGGGATTTACTGTTGCTACGCTAATGTTTTGTGTAGTGATGTGTCGGTCGCGAACGATCCGGTTTTAGGAGCCGGCTTTTTGAAGTGAATGACGGGAGGCGGCTCCTCGTTGGGAGCCGATTTAGGGAGCCGTTCTTTTTTTTTTTTTCCCCTTCGGTGCCTCACTGTCTCCTCCCCCTGACACTCTCCCTCATGCCATGCCTGTTCTCACACATCTTGACCAATCACGTACGGCTTTCAATTAAAAAAGTGTAGGAAAAAAAAACTAGCTGGAAAAAAACTTTTTTTACTCCACTTTGTTGTGTGAAAGCTGCACGTAATTGGTCAAGATGTATAGCAGCATCCACGACAGGAGGGAGACAAGAGACATTATTTATTACATTATTGCATTATTTTGGGTGATAAATTAATTAAATAGTTAGTACGTTTTATTTATATAGCATATTTTTACAACGCATGCACTGACCAAAGTGCTTTACAATGTCAAAAATAAAATAAAATATAATAACATTTAAAAATATAAAATAATAATCAGCAATAATAATAAAATAATAATAATTAATTAATTAAAGCAATTAATAAAATGTAAGGAGCCGTTTGAGAGCCGAAAGAGCCGGCTTCTTATAGCATGCAGAGCCAAAAGAACCGGCTCTCCAAAAAGAGCCGAAATTCCCATCACTAGTTTTGGGGTCATTAACTGTTTATATGTTATATAGCTGTGCTTGTGAAGAGTTGTTATGCCTAGCCAGGCACGGTATTGGTTGAAGATGCAGTCACATCTCCCTTACCGAAAACTCTCTCTCTCTCTCTCTCTCTCTCTCTCTCTCTCTCTATCTATCTATCTATCTATCTATCTATCTATCTATCTATCCTCCACCCTCTCCCTCTCTAATCTCAACTGGTCGTAGCACATGGGTGCCCAACATGAGCTGGGTTCTGCTCGAGGTTTCTGCCTCTTATACGAAGTTTTTCCATGACACTCTGACTAAGTCCTTGCTCATGTTGGGAATTGTTGGGTCTCTATAAGTAATATAGAAGAGATCACTTTGTTATGATTTGGTGCTTTTAAAAATATAAATACAATATCACTACCAGTACCAGTACCTTTAAAGCGATTTTGTACCTACAGAGTGTTTCATACGATACCACATGTCAAAGAAGCCACCCTGAAGTTTTCTATTGTTTTTAGTGGCATCTCAGCACTGGCACTGCCAACTCTGTCAAATATCCTTCACCAACACAGACTCTATGTAGCTGATAGATACTAGCTGCAGTGGGCCAGTAACACATCATTTAAAATTCAAAAACACTTGCGGCGATTGACCGTAAGAAATTACAAAAGATGGGTAAGAATACAGGTGTCACTGATACAACTTGGCAATACTTTAAAGGTATAGTGTACCGGTGCACTAATTAAAGGTATGAAATTAAAAGTCTGCACATTGTATTGGCAAATTTTCTTTTTTCATCTTTTCATCATGCAGGTGTTGTATGGAGACACCAAGTATTCAAAATCCATTGAATAAATAACATGAAAAACAGTTATTACATGAGTAATTTACTGTGTTTAATCATGAAACTTAGAAATATTCAAAACACTTCTCAAACTCTCTTTTCAAACTTGCTTTGTGATGAAAAGTGTGACCGTGAAACTAAACGATCACTGAGGAAAAATGGCATTGTGAAATAAAAGCAGACAAAAACATTTGGATAGGAACAAAATAAAATAAGCTCTGTTATTGTGTGAGAGATGCATATTAGATCGATATTTCTCAGCTGCCATGCTGTGTGCATCAGAGTGGTACACGTGGCAAACATATTACTGCTTGACTAATGAATGTTTGACTATCACGTATTACACAGCTGTGACGTTTGGCTTTTGTTATACTAAGTGTGGGCTACTTTATTATTCACCTCTTCATAAATATTCTACTATGATTTTTTTTTACTGCATTATTTGTTTGTTTCTTTTCTATTAACCCCTAAAGTGCATTTTTTAGCACACAGTATTGCATGGTGACGCTCACACTTTACGACTGTTTTATGTCTTCACACTAAAATCCAAAGCAATACAAGCTCTTTACAGTTACAGTAAAACCTTCAAATGTGTCAGACCTCATCGAAATCCTGTTTCAATAAAGCAGTATATCAGTGTGTGTGTGTGTGTGTGTAGCTGTCAGTGTCAGAGTGAGAGAGTGCGCTGGCTGGTTCTTTGTGATGTGAAGGACAGGCGACACGGCGTGAAACAATGAACACAGCGTCAATGTTGTTGAGTCGTCCTGTCAGCCTGCAGCACTGCACCATGCCTGACTGTAAATAGCAGCCGCACAAAAACAGGTGTTATGACCTGGACAGGTGTTGGTTGGTGTATCAGTGTGTGTGTGTGTGTGTTACGCGTGTTGGTGCGTGGATGTGTGTATGTGTGTGCTCAAGCATACCTAACTCAATCAAAAGCTCCAGTAGCTCTTCAGAGCGAGCTGGTGTTGTTGAAATAACTGATTTACTGGAGCGATTTAATTCTTCCACCGCTGTACATGTTGATGTGTGTGCGTGTGCACGTGAGAGCGTTAGGCACCCTTTTCCATGGTTCGTTCATTCATCCATCACCTGCAACATCACACCCACCGCTGACTGGATTTGACAAAAATTGGGGGAAATGATGCATTTTGGCTCTGTAAGATTCAACTGATGGGTTTGAACACCAACATCAAGTGTTTGTACGGAAATAACTCAGTGTTTTAAAATGGCCATGTCGCAGAATTTGTCTCCCGCCGAATACAAAACTGTTTGTTTCCTGTTTGAAGCCAGAATTGATTTAATCTGTGAGGACGTGCCGCACATTTAAAGGAACAGCCCAACATTTTGAGAATTCTTGTTCTCGATTGTAACGACTGAAAATATGTTTTGTGTCATACAAAACATATAACATATAACACAGACTGTACAGTACCGGGTCACGTAGTATGGCCACCTTGGTCAAAACAGTCCATGTCCCTCCATGTATATATTTCTTTCTTTATATCCTAGCATCTCACATCTGCAACACATTCGCATTTTTTCATCTTTTTTTGTGAATTTGTGGAATTTAGCAATCTCAGCATGGTTTACTTTCTACAACTAAACAGCAGCAAGTCAGTGTATAATAAACAGAGAGATAAAACATAGATCATTCAATATCAACAACTGATGAGTTGTTAAAACAACATTTTAAACAATGATTAATGTGAATAAAGTCACAAAATAAAATACTCAAAAACAGAAATATGACATCCCTTCACAAATAACGTAAACAGATCATATTGACACTGGAAACAATAAACACAAGTTGAAAGAAGGATCACAGACAACACAACAGCACAACAGTGATGCGGTCAGGTCTGTTAGCATCACTAAAGTGCCAATAATAAGCACACCCTCAAGTGTAATATGGCAATTATACAACAATTACTAATTTGAATAAAATATATAATCAAAAATATTCATGTTTTCGGGCAATTTGCTCACCATTTCTGTTCTGATCTCCATTTCTAAGCGTTTCTCCGGTAAGATTATTTCAGGGTAAAACTGGGAATATGAGTAACATGATAAAGCACCTCATCAAAGACGGAGAGAACTTCAGGGTGGAGAACTGCACGGTGTTCACGAAGCCGGCTTCTATAACACAAACTTCGTCATCTTCTCAGGTAATATATACATGGTTACTAGGTTAACAGTACTCATCCTTTGTGTGTTAAACATTTATTGTTGAGTAAATCGTTTTGGGCATGTTGTAGGCATGTGTGCTAACGCTAGCCTAGTTTGCTCGCTAATTTTTCCTAATTAGCAAGTTAGCACCGTACTCAGTCACATCTGTCAGTGCTTTGTTCAGTGGTGACTACGAGCCACTCCATGTCTGACTCTGCACTGGGGGAGCTGTTCGCCGAGGAGGACCTGGACCTCCTTGACCGGTCAGAGGAGGCACGGAAGGAGCTTGAACTCTACAGAGCTCTACCTACAGAGATTACCTCCACCAATCCTGCTGAGTGGTGGTGGGGGAGGAGAGGGACATTCCCCATCTTGTTTGACCTGGCCTCTAATTATACATGTGTCCAGGCATCCTCCACTCCAGCAGAGCAAATATTTTCAACTGCTGGAGACAATAAGCCAGGAAAGGGCATGCCTTGGCCCAGAGAAGGCTGACATGTTAATGTTTCTTAAAAAGAAGTGTTAAGGAGGACTGACTGCTCAGTGGTTAGATTCAGAATGTTGGCTGTGATGTTGAAAATTACACAGCCCAAATAATACTTTGTACAGGTTTGTACAGTTATTAAAAAAATATTTTAGCACTTTCAAAATGTATTTGTGTAAAATCTTTTGAATGGTGGAGGAGTGGTGACATTTACGCAACTGATGGGTTTCTTTTCACATGATTAATATCGAATGAAGTTTAAAAAAGTATCGAATGAAGTACTCAGTTGGTATCGGTATCGTGTTGTCCTACAGCTGATATAGGATGATCCAAACATTTCCAGTAACAAAGATCGAACAAAGATTGATGTAATCAAAATGAACAACATGTTTTTATCTAACCAAATATTCCTCTTCAGTCCATATTAGTCCACCTTTAGTCTTAAAATATAAAATATTTTAAAGAGTAAAACTATGTCCATATGCACAGCATGCATACAGGTGGCTGTAACAATTTATTAAATTCAAATTGATTGGATTTTTGGTAGTCCTTAAATCACTTTGTTGTCATAGACAATTAATAAAAATCTGCAGAAGTTTGGATATAGAATGGAAAGTTTTATAGTTCAATTTGTTTAATTAGTTTCAATTGCATGAGCAATTTTATACCTGTATGACAAAATACAACACAATATGACATTTTCAAGACTCAACAGATTAAATTTGGCTAGTATATTACAGTGGTGGTGTAGATAGATGATGGAAATAGTCTGTTAGTTTTCTCTGCTTGGATCTACACACACACTAAGTTAAACACATTCTGACAGTCAGAGAGGAAGTCACCCAGCATGTATCCTAAAATGTGAGGCTGTCCCTCAATATGTAAATATGCATAGAGGCATTTATGTGCGTTTGTGCGCTCCCTCCTCAGTCTGTGATTGGTCCTGAGTGGATTAAGAGGCTGGAGGTTACAGAGATGTGTGCTTTGTGAATGGCTGCAGTACTCCAGACTGGGTCCCACCTGATAAAAGCTGTCTCTGGCGTGGAAAGGGTGACGAGAAGAGAGGAAGTCAAAAGTGCGAGGTGGAGAGATGCAGAACGTCACCACTGGGGAAACAAGACGGGGTAGGTAAGATGAGTGCAGTGGAGCTGAGAAGGGGATTAAGATGGAGGAGCGAGACAAAGGCGATGTCAGAGGAGATATGAAAGAAGGAGGGATAAATGTGTGAATAAGGCCGAGCAAGATGGAGACAGAGATGTTAAGAAGAGAATACAGATTAAAGAATGTGCAAACCAGCGTACTGACTGCTGTTAGGAGGTGGATTAGAGCAGCTTTTCACATTGCTGGGGTTTGACTGATAGATTGCAGTGCAGACTCAGTACAGACTCTGTGTATCCGACTTGTGTCTTTTTTTTCTTTTCTTTTTTGTGATGAGAAGATGCTGAGCAGTTTAGAATTTGAACCACTTCATCTGCTTTTAGCTCTTCAACTCTGACATCGGGCAATTTCAATGCAGTGATAATTCTCCTGTTTGTTTATATTGTCAGTTCCTACACTTCAACTGACACCGGTGACACTGACACAACAAACCCTTTCAGCTTCAGCCTCAACTAACACTTCAGCTGCTTTTAGTGCTTCAGCTTAACCAGCAGCGCTCGTACAAATGTTTTTCCTCTCACTTTGCCTATAGCCTGCTTACCAAGCTGTATTCAATAATTCAGTGGTTTGTTACCACTGACACATTTTCTTTAACAATATGTAAACATGGATATCTGTGACATTACCCAGAGATGATTTTGTTCCAGGCGGAACCATTTCTGTACACCTGGGATGGATTTTGGTTGCGCACATACACCCACATTGCGCACATTCAACATTTTTAATTATTCCATCTGTGACTGCAGATATTAGTCCTAAGCGTTAGCTTAGCATTAGCTAACTGTATTATGCATCACGCATAATCTCCCATAAATAAACTGTTCACAGCAGCAAGTCAAATTATCTTTTGAATCATTTCAGGCAAACTGGAGACAATGTTTTGGTCATGCATGATGTCAACCTTATGTTAGTGTGTGGGTGTCTCTTCACTGCTCATTAGTTCACGTTAGTGCATTCCATTTTATTTCAAACAATAATTCAGCATAAGCATTTCTGACTAGCTCCTTGTTTTTAGATAAAGACGTTGGAGCAAGCACACTCTAACCTCTGATAAAGGATACATTCATGTGTTGTTAGATGTAACCTTCTGTACAGTAACTTTGCACCTGCACCTGCATCTGCTATCATATTCCTGCACATTTTTCCCTCTTTTTTGTGGTATCCAATCAGTATTTCCGATCCCACCTACAAATTGGGGCGTGGGACACAATAGATATAGCTTATTGTGATATAAATATAGCAGTGACACCTACAGTACTAATACAACTGATCAAGATGGCCAAATGATTCTACACACACAAGGTCTTGAAATTGATTTTGGACGAGACAGACACTTATGATGACGATGTGGAGGAAGGGGATTCAAAGTATGAGGATCACATTTCTGAAAATTCAGAGTCAAAATTCAGAGTCTGACAGTGATTTTGAAGAGGAGGATGAGATTGAGCATCAGCTAGCTGCAAAACTAAAACGAACCACAGCAAGACAGCAGCCGGCCCGAGGACCAAACAGTCAGCAGCTAGCAAGAGAAAACATATGGATTTCAAAAAATGGTGAAATTGAATGGTCTTCTTGCCCAAGAAATGAGCCACCACATGGCTGCCAGTGTGAAAAGACTGTAACCAGGGCCAACACGGATGGCAGTCACTCATGTGCAGGACATCCAGTCTTCTTTCGAGCTTTTCATCCCAGATTTCATCTAGAAAATTATTCTGGATCAGTCCTGGCGGCATGGGCGGGCATTGGCGGGCCGTGCCCGCTCATAGAGTAAGCCGTGCCCGCCATGGGCTGGAAGCTGTTTATTTTATTTGGGTTTTGTTTTTTTACCTCGGAGTGGCCAACCCTCTATTATTCCTATCTCGGTTTGTCAATCATACAATTCAACCAATCTAGCCAACAAACGAAGGCAACGTGCTGGCCAATTACAGGTGGATGGAGGCGGGTCACTGAGTCACTAGAGGGTCCGCTATTACTTGACGAGTTGATGTTCATGGTCGCAGTTGCTCATAGAGTCGCTAGTTAGCTGTGGTGTTCGGTATGGATATCCGTACTCAGTTCAAGCAGATGCTGCATTCCCTACCCAGACACAGTGATCAAACTTTCAGTGTAACTGGTTTCCACGAAGCATGCAATGGAAAACGGAAAGGGATGCTGCATCCAAAGAGCAACTGACTTGTGAGGCCATGTGGAAGGACAATGAAAGACGGATTCACACAACTAAGGAAATCTCAACACTAATTAACACTGATCAACTGCAGCGCAACAGATATTATCTGTCTGCAATTATTGATGTTATAGAGTTCCTTTCTGTGAACCAACTACCCTTTAGAGGTCACCACGATGCATACAGTGCTATGAATGAGGATGGATGTGGGCTATTTTTGTCTCTATTTGAGTTTGCACTAAGGAAAGATGCTGAATTAACAAAGATAGCAAAAACTATTCGTCGCAATGCAACATACACAAGTCTTCTTGAAAACACGCTTGAGTTAAATAAATGGACATACCACTACACTATTTTGTTTGTTTTTTTAGATTTTGGGAAAAACTGATGCTTTTTAGTTTTCAGGTCCAAAGGGGAATCGACAAAAAATCCCTGTGGGATGCAGAAACTGGCAGAGAACTTTTCTGTGCAAAAATGTCTCTGGAAGAGAGACAAGCTAGCTGGGCCCAATGTCACCATTGATGAGCAGCTGATGCCATTTAGGGGCCGCTGCCCCTTTAGGCAGTATGTACCATCAAAGCCTGCAAAATATGGTATAAAGATCCGGGCTGCCTGTGATACCTGAAACTTACAGGTCTACACAGGAAAATCTGATGGAGGCGCCCCTTAGAAAAATCAAGGAACCAGAGTTGTCCTGGACTTGACTCAGGGACTCAGTGGCCACAACATAACATGTGACAGTTTTTTACCTCGCAAACGCTGGGACAGGAGCTCCTAAAGAGGAAGCTGACCATGGTGGGAACAATCAGAAAAAACAAGCCTGAGCGCCCACCCCAACTGCTCACCACAAAGAACAGGCCTGTCAAGTCGCCCAAGTTTGTGTACACGGCTGACACATCCCTGGTGTCATATGTGCCAAAAAAAGGCAAGAATGTGACTCTCATGAGTACACTACACAGGGATGGGAGAATCTGTGGCCAAGAGCATCTAAAACCAGAAATAATAATGGACTATAATACCACAAAAGGAGGGGTGGACAATATGGACAAGCTGGTGACAGCTTACCGCTGTAAAAGAAGGACCCTGCGTTGGCCACTGGTGATCTTCTTTGATAATTTAGACAGCTCAGTGTACAACGCATTTGTCATCTGGATGGGACTGAATCCAGAATGGCATAGAGGGACGCTCCAGAGGAGACGCCTCTTTTTCGAGGAAGTAGGAAAGGCTCCGGTGAGACCTCAAATCCAGAGAAGAGAATATTTTCCAAGAACCCCAGCCTCTGCAGCTATCATGAAGAGGATTCAGGAGAATGCTGGTGCCTCATCCACCGGACCTACAGGACCACCATTTGCAGAGCCTGAAGTAAGTGTGTGATGCTGTTGCAGTATATCTCTGATATATATCTCGAATATATCTATAATTTCTGATCTTTTCATTATTCTAGGTTGCGGCCAGCAGCAACAAAAAGAAGCGCTGTGAAGTGTGTGGACCTAAAGTGGATAGGAAAACAGTACACTTGCATCACATGTGCACATATGCAACACACACAGTAAAAGTCTGCCCCTCGTGTGTTGTATAGTGTGTAATGTGTCAAATGTCTACTGACATGGTTACAGTATGTGTTCAACTTAACTGTGTTTTGTAAATGTTTAATGTTCTAAAAAAGTTCAAATGAATAAAAATGAATAGTTATGAATGTTGAATGTTTTCCACTCTTTTTCTTTATTTTTTATCACATTTTATTTAAAAAACTAATGGCACTTTAATACATAAATGTGATCTAACAAAGGTAAGGTGAATTAAAACCCCCCAAAATGTAGTGGGTCCACCAGACCCACAAACACTGTCTGAGTAACAAAAATATGAACAGAACACAAGGGTTAACTGCACTGAAATGAATCATATTTAGCTTGTTTTACCACAGGCACATCCATCATGGCTTAAAAAATTAAGCAGGCTGTTTCATAAACATATTTATTCAGTTAAATTTGCCAGGACGTGTTACCATGCTGGTATGAATGATACATATGAAGAGAAGGACAGCATATATAGCATCCTTCTTCAAGAGGAGTAGCCAGAAGAAGCCAGCTGACAGACAAGGTGAGGTGGAGAAAGAACAGACAGACTCAGAGAGCAAGAAAGAGGAGCCTCCACCCATCACTGGCCCATGTGGACCTCCAAGAATACCAACTCTTTCACACACACAGCACACTTGACTTTTCCAGTGTAGTTACCTTCTCTGATATTGTGCACTAGTTTATTCTGTCTATATGTCAAGGTTAACTTGGGACACTTGTACTTAGTACTTATACCTTAGTACTGTACCTTCTTGTTCTTGTTACTTTACCTGCAGGGAAGAAGAAAACAAAATGTTGGATACTCTCTTCCACCACTGCCTGGATGTAGAACTTTGTGTTGTAAATGCCTAAAATAGCCCCTCACTTTCTAGTTAGATGCCTTTTTATGTTAATATAATAATTATAAATAAATTATGTCAATATAATGGTGATTTCTGACAGCCCGTCATTCCAGCCTCCTGAATGAAAATTGCCTGGCTCCATCACTGGGTTGAGGTCTCAACCATTCATCAGCCCCCCTTTACACCTGCATTCAAGGGCAACTTGGGGTTCAATATCTTGCCAATGCATGCTTCGACATGCAGACTGGAAGAGCCAGGTTTTTTGACCTCAAAATATCGATCATCTGATAAGTGGATGACCCGCTCTACCTCTGAGGCACAGCTGCCCACATACGAACCACAAGTTGACATATCACTTCAGGGTTGGTGCAGTAGTGAATGTTTGGCTAGTCCCATCCATATAGAAGCAACATTGGATGTTTTCGGGTATTTTCTCTCCTGCTTGTGTGATTTTCATCCACTCGGTGGTCTTGCCAATATATAATTCACTTCACTTGGTAAACAGATGCATTTGTTCATTCATTAATTCTCAGGCTACTTTCTTGGCGTTTTCCCTTCAGTCATTGATTAATGTTCATTGCAATTATTCATTCATTCAAGTGTTTAGTAGTTATTTGTGTGTCTAGTTAGTCAATTAATTCATAAAGAACTTGATTATGTGCTTTGTGTGAATGAATCACTAGGGCCACTGTGTATGAATCAAGAACTTAGTACCAACCTCTAACTGTTCCCTTTTTAAGGCTGGTGCCTCGAGATCAATGTAATGCCAGTTAAATTCTATGTTTCCTTGTCTAAATAAGTTTGTGCAACCTCAAGGTTTATTTGCAACTTGTCTGATCGTTTGACTGCTTGTATTTTTTGACCCATCCAACTTGTTTTTACAGAAGTATTTTTATGATTTTGATTACGTCCAAAACTGGCAGCCAGACAGACAAAATAACCTAATGACCTAAGTTATAATAAACTGGTATGATCTTACAAGTTCCTTTTGCCCCAGTCAGACATCTGCATTCTGTATAAGCTGTATCACTCCTCAGTCCAGTAAACAGAACTATCACTGTTCTTCTTCTGTGAGTGTAGTGGAGCTCAGACCTTAAAGTCTCAATCTATTTGCCTCCTGCTTTAAGCATCAGTGTTTGGGAGGAATTAAAAGCTCTTCTTCTATCAGCCAGCCAGCCAGCCAGACTACTTCATCACATTACCTTTAACCAGGGTGACAGTGTGTGTATGTGTGTATGTGGGTGTGTGTGCGTGTTGATCACATTAGATGTAACCTGCCCAGGCCGCCAGGCTCTGCCTTCATTGATCACTGTCAGACATTGTCGACACTCATTTAGTTTCCTGATATCTAACTAATGTCTTTTACTGGCCAAACAACATGCAGGTAGACATAGACAGACATACAGAGAGAGACAGAGAGAGAGAGAGAGAGAGAGAGAGAGGGAGAGAGGGAGAGAGAGAGAGAGAAGATAGGAAGGAAGGAAGGAAGGATTGCAGAGTGTGTGTGTGTGTTTGAAAGAGATCATTTCCTCCTTTGCGGGGCTTAAATAATGTAAATCAAATACAGGAGAGATGAATAGTGTGTCAACATGGAAGGTTTCTCCACATATTTCACATGAGCACTTAGCAGAGGAGACACCACACATCTCTCTCTCTCTCTTTGCTGCTATTGGGAAGACGCTTTGAGGTCACAAAAGTGTAAAAAAAAAAGTACAGTTAAAGTAAAGGTTCACTGTGCTGGATTTAGTAGCACCTAGTGCTGAGGTTGAATACTCCTCACATCACCCTCCCCTTCCAAGTGTGCAGGATAACATACAGCGGGCACTATACTCGCAAAAGATTTCAGAGTGGCATTTTAGACCTAGCTTGGTTTGTCCATTATGGGCTACTGTAGAAACATGGCTTAATGAGGTGGACATCTGGACAGATATAACATATATACCATACACACTAATGAATCACCAAAGTAATTGCTGAGATCTGTGAATCTGTGGTCTGTAAATGATCTGTGACGAGCAGTTAAATGAACAGCCTGGCTGCAAACAGACCAACAGGTTAGAGGGGCTTATTTAAAAAAGGAAGCAAAGGTGAAGAGTAAAATCTTCCCTCTTCCTGCTTCAACTTTCCACTACTGTACTTACTGTAGTGGTGTGCACACATAATATAAAGCGCACTGAGGAATTTTTACAGATATTTCAGGTGAGCTCATTTTCAAATCAGAGGTTCCTAAACTTTTCTTGCACTGCAGGCTGTAATGTTGTTGCAAATGATCCGACATGGTGGGAGAAAATCGAAACAGAGGTCAAATGTTTGGATGTGGACTGAAGGCAGCAGGCAGAATCAGGCCACGATCCATTAAAACCTGAGAGATGAGAAAGCAAAAGAAGTCTGAGGAAGAGGCCAAGTAAGTAGCACGCATTAATGGGACATGAATGTGTACAGATGGAGAGAGATGTCTCATGGGATGTCCCCCAGCAGTGTAGACCTATATAGCAGGGATGGATCAGGGCACATTTTTTACATTTACATAAAGGATTCATTTCAAGTTTGTTTCCGTTAGCTTTATTTGTGATATTTTAAAAGTTCAGCGGGTGACGCCAGTCAGCAATTTCTGCACTGCAAAAACTGAAATCTAAGTTAGATGAAATATCTTAGATCAGGGGGATATATGCTTATTTTCTGTCTAATAAGATAGGTCTTTTTAGTAAGCAGTTTTTATGTTAGATTGTTTCACTTGTTTTAGTCCTTAATTATCTAAATAAGATATTACAGCTTGTAAACTGTAAATTGACACTTGATATTTAAACATTTAACATGTAACTTAAAAAAAAAATCAAACAGAAATAGTTTGTCATTATACATTCAGAAAATTCACTGTATTGTATGTTTTCATCTACTACAGGCTTTCCATAATTTGTTCTCCCAAGGTCAAATTACAAGGCTACTTTAAATGCTGGTCATACCATATCTGGGGAACACATCATAAGTTATTTTTCACTGTTGTACAATTCTATTACATCCCCAAGATAGTATTTTATTTGTACAAAAGTTTGGCCTTTGCTGCTAGTTGTGTAATAAGGGGTAAAATCCACCAGCTTTTCAGCATCGACTATCTCAGTAGCCTGCACAAGGTGTGGGACCTTAGCTTGATATGCCATGACACTTCTATCAAAGTGTATAGTTTGAAATGGTTGGTATTCCAAACAATAAAGCCTAGAATCAACAAGATATATGTTTTTGACCAGTCCAAATTCTGCCATATTACCATTTACTATTTTATGCAGTGTGGTTTACTTCATCATTGCCTAGGAAGTCTCTCAGATTTCCTGGTAAATACTGTACGTCTTGAATATAATGTATATAATTATATAATAGAATATAATATCCCAACATCTGCCTGCAGCACCATACACACCATCATCTTCGTTATGTGCTATTGTGTGTAACTTTGTATTTTGTATTATGTGTCCTGTGTGTTTTTTGCTTTGTACTGTTTATTATTGTGCTGTAATATGTTTTAATTGTGTCTGCCGAAGGGACTGCAGATGAAAAGTAGCTGTAAGTTAACTCTGATGCAGTACATCAAATGTAATTGTTTATGTTTAATATTGTACATGGTCCTATTAAATAATTAAAATAATAATAATAATCTCAGATACAGGTCCCATCTCTCTTTCATTTAAAAAGATTGGGTGTAATGAAGGGTCAACATTTTGGCAGCTTTCATAAATTTGGTTCTGACTGATCAAAGACTTGCAGATATTTTTAACATTGACCTTCGAAGCCCATTGTTTAAAGAGGCAATGTTTAGATTCAAACCGCATAAACATATGTCTAACCATTGGACACAGTGGTTGGTTATATGAAACACCCCCCCATTTTATGACAGGGTACCTTCCAAATGGGAACGTGCCACAAGGGGTTAGTCAACGGTCAGCAGTGTTGCCAGATTGGGTGGTTTTCCGCCCAATTGGGCTACTTTTGTTTACGTCAGGTGGGAAAAAAATACATTGGGTGGGTGAACAAAAATTGGGCTGCTTTTGTCCACATTAGGCGGCTTTTTAAATAATGTGAAATCAATACATAAATCAATCAATCAATCAATCAATAAATAAATGACATGAGTTGTATTCAGTTCAGCGACAGCAAAGTCACACAAGTAGTGGGGCTAAAAAAAATTTTTAAAAAAAAGTAGCGGCGCTGAATTTGAAGTGGGTGACCTAGCCGTTAGCATCATGCCGAAGTGGGGAAAATATAAAAAATCCTACAGGAAGGAATGGGAAACCGACCCTGACCTAAAAACTTGGATCACACCTGTCCCAGGAGATGACTCTAAAGCCCGTTGCAAATATTGTAACACAGAAATCAGAGCCCAACTTAATGATTTGAAAGAACATGGTGCCACAAAAAAACACAAGTCTCGCTGTGTACCAAGGGTGAAATCTTTTGCTGTACCAGTGGTGGGATCTGGTGGAGGAGCAGGCACAGTCAAAGACGACCAGAAACGTCGTGAATTGCAACCTACGTTGCCTGCCACACATCCATCAATGCCGTTCAGGACTTGTCAGATATACTCCAAGAGGAGATGATGCACAGGACAACATGTACAGCTGTCATCACATCTGTTCTGGCACCACATTTCAGAGAGGAGTTAAAGGAAGATGTTGGTGAGTCTCCATATTCCCTCTATCTGGACGAAACTACTGATATATCAGTTAACAAGCTTCTCTGCATATGTGTGAAGTACCGATCACAGAAACACAACAAGTTTGTCACTACTTACCTGGGGCTTGTTGATCTTCTCAGCGCTGATGCTCAGGGCATATCAGATGCGATCGTTTCTTTCCTGAGTGAATGTGGCCTGGACATCAAACATATGGTGGGGATTGCTACAGACGATACAAGTGTTATGGTCGGAAAACATCACTCCGTTTTCACACTGCTCAAACAGAAGCAGCCTAGTTTGCAGCTTATTCGCTGCGTTTGCCACTCACTGGATATAGTGGCTCATAAGGCAATGCAACTTCTTCCAAGCAATGTGGAATATATGATAAGAGAAACCTACAACTGGTTCGCACACTCAGCAAAACGCCAGAGTGACTATAACAGTGTCTACAAGACCATCAATGACGGTGGCTGTCCTCTGAAATTCATATCCCCCAGCTCAACCCGTTGGTTGGTGATGTCAGACTGCATCGAAAGAATTTTAGAGCAGGAAGATGCCCTCAAGCTGCACTTCGGCTTGGTTTCAAGTGCCGAACACTGCTATGCAGCCAGGCTTTTAAATGACATGTACACTGACAAATCCAACAGTCTGTACATGCACTTCCTCCAGCCCGTGTTGATCGAAATCAAAACTGTAAACAAATATTTCCAGCTGGAAATTATGTTTTTAGGGATCTTGACAGGCTGTACATGTCGACATTGAGGAGAGTTGTGAAGCCCAGCGTACTGCGTATGAACAACGACTGTCGTCTCAGGCAACTTGACCTTAAATCATCCAGCCTCTACCTCTCACACCAGGATGCAGACCTGGGCTCCTCATTCCAACAGCAACTGGAAGCCAGCACGTTAGCACCGGAGCTGAAAGACAGAATTTCCGTGAGCTGTTTTGATTTTCTAAAAGAAGTGCTGGTGCAGTATCAAATGCATCTTCCTGAATCTATGGAAATGCTCCGCAAACTGGAGCTTTTTTGTCCCCTGTTCATCAGTAAACAGGCCAGGAGTGAAAGACTTGCCCGCTGAGTTTTTCTCTTGTTCGGTGGATGCCTTGGAGAGCCAGTGGAGAAACATTGCATCAGCCAGCTTCTCAAGTGGCCAGGCCATTGACGCCTTTTGGCTGGAAGTTGAGGCATTTCAAGATGCTAGAGGAAATCAGTGTTTTAAAGATTTAGCACTGGGTGTCATCAGATTGCTCACTCTGCCCATATCAATTGCCCACGTCAAAAGAGCGTTTTCCCAGGTAACGCTATTAAAAGATGACACCAGAAATCGGATGGGATTACGGCTCCTCTCCAGCCTCATGGATGTGAGCTCTGGCCTGAGCAGGAACGGATTGACGTCCGCCACTTTCAAACCTCCCCGACAGTTGTTGGGGAGGTTTGACTTATCCATGTACTGACCTGGCATCTAGCGACTGAAATAGTTCTCATGGAGTTCATGTTCAAGAGAATGGAAAGACGCTGGTTCTGCATAAAGGTAAGATGATTTTTATGTTACCATTTGCACTGTGACTGAGTTTGGTAACTGTAGCCCACTTATTCTATGGCATTTGCTTGTTGATTTAAAAACTAGTTTTTCATGGTTTTGTGTATTTGGAATCTCAATCAGCTGCTCTACGGCCAGATCGCTGTGCGTATCTCAGCACCACAGGCGTGGAAAGCAGCGAGGAGAAAATGAGAGGGAGGGAGGGAGAGGTGCTCTTTATGTGCATTTATTCGTTTTGTTTTAAATTGTTTTGCATGTAGTCCTCATACAGGTAATTTGTGATGTAAACGATGACATTTATTAGGCCTACGCAGTTTAGAGGTATAACGTGCAGCTAAACGTGTGATTATTTGATACAGCATGAAGCTCCAGATACTTACGAGTGTTTTCTATTACATGTGTTTTGATTTTACGGGTTTACACGGGTGTCTGGCAACTTCGTGGGTTGGGCTGGTTTTTATAGGATTGGGCGGGTTCTAAGCTGTGATTGGGCTGGAAACTGTCAATCTGATCTGGCAACACTGACGGTCAGTTCAGTTGCAGCTGCCGCCTTGAGATTTAGCTGACCTCCATCGTGCTGTCTGCGACGCCATGGATGAAGATGGAAGGGCTTTTTCTCGTCAAGTGGTAGCATGCTAATTTGAGCAAACTGGTGGCTATGAACAGTTAGTTACTACACAGTCACGCCTTCAAAATTCATTTATTATTATTATTTTATTATTTGATAGTGTTTTATTGCCAGAACCTGTATTAAGGTACAGCATGTCAGACATCCCAAGTTCCAAAAAGTCATTTCCGGGAGATGGGGGGGGTGATGAACTTGCTAAAGGAAATGCTGAAATCACTGTTGCACACAGTGCACCTTGCCATGGTGTCATCATTCCTCACTTTAACAAGACAAGGATATACTTTCGTATACTCTGCTGTAAAATGAGTTTTGTATTTTTTTTTCTTACTGGAGGATTCGCCCTCTGCCATTTCGCGAGCTGCATTGATTGAAGGAGTGAACACAGAATTTTTAAACCTGTGGTGATAAATAATAAGTCGGAGAGAGTACATCGAAGTCCCTCCCACAACGAAAGCTTATTGGTGTATTTTGCTGACCACACCAATCGGCGCGCTCTCTCTCGCAACCAGTCGCCCTGAACACGAGAACACGCTGAACAGAGTTTTCGCTTGAATGCATGCACGGGTGCTTCATGTAGCTCATTGTATCTCAGTCTCACGCGCTCACCCCCCTCCCCTCCTCTCGCCTATGCCTGCGCAATGTAACTGAAAGTAATCCGAGCATGATGCGCGAGGTACTATCTTTTCTTTATGCTCGCACTCGCGTTTTTTTTAATCTCTCTCGCGTAATCCAAAATCCGGGATGTTTTACCTAGCTCGCGGGCATCAGGGAGCCACTGTTAATATCAGGGAGACTCCCGGAACTTCCGGGAGACTTGGGATGTCTGGCATGTAGGTAGTTAGCTTAGTTTAGCTTTGGCTTAATTTGTTGGCTAATGTTAGCGTGACCAATGCACTGTTTCCCAAGAGACATGGCGGAGGGTCTGACCCTCTGCACAGTGCGGGTGGACAATTAGCTGTTTAGCAGCTTTGCATTTATTAATGTTCCCTCGCTATCTGTGCATGCATGTGTGTGCACAAGAGAGAGACCGAGTCCAAGGGGCTGACTGAAGGAGATGGCGGCCGCCAAAGTCTCATTAATTAATGGGAAACACTGGTTGATGTGATGAAATCATTTCTGCCTTTAGTTGAAATGGCAGGAAGACTTGACCTTAATGTAGATACCTATTCCTGTTGGATGTGTGCTTCTCTCTGCCACCATTAGCACATTCTTACCCTTTGAATAAAGATTGTGACTTAACAACCAGTTGATTACAATATTCTGTATATTTACAATATGGCTGTATGCGTTTTTCAGCTGCTAATATCAGCACAGACATGCTCCCAAGTCTTTCTAAGGAACACTTGAATGATCTCTTTCTGGGACCTGAGCACTTTTTAAGAAGGAGAGCCATTTGGAGGATGACACATGGAGATTTGATCATGCTGTGATTCATAAGTTCAGTGAGGCATTGCCTTTTTGGTGTTGTTGTTTCTAATGCACTGCTATTAACTTATGATAAATGCTTGTCTTTTTCAGGGTGAAGAGTCAGACCAGCTCCAACCAGGCACCTCCTCTGGGACTTGTGAGCCCTTTATTTAGGATAAGTGCTTGTATGGTTTAATTTCATTTTGAATAATGCAATTTCTGCACACTGTTTTGTATTTTGTCAGGAATCTGTGAAGAAGCAGCTTTTGAAAAGGGTCCAGAATATGACCCTCGCCAAAAAGAAGCATGGAGAAACTCCTTCGAGAAAGAGGCAACGGGGCTTTAGCTTTGGGAGTAGCAGGAGTCATCCGCTGATGAGTCCAATGCTTCAACTATAATCTTGGAAAAAACATCACAGTCGACAAGCGTGGATGGTAAGAACACATATTGAGATTGTATTTTGGTGTTAAAACTACTACTAGTATTGACAAGGGGGAAGGCTTTAGTTTAATTTTATATTTAAAAAAATATTGAAATTATTGTGAGTTATCATTAATTATGAATTAATTTATTTGTTGTGTTATATTTCTTAAAACTGTAATGGTAGAAACAGTGATAGTAAATTAATTTCAACAGGAGGGCCTCTACTGACAACTACTGACAGCCCACAGAACCAGGCAAGACACTACAAGGTTCTGCAGGAGCTATACAAATCCAGACCCAACAAGAAGGATGTTGCCCAGCTCTTGGACCTTGAATACCAAGCAAGATTTTTCTACCTGTCTTTCTGTGGCAGATAATGGATTAACTGCAGAGGATCCTCAATCAAGGAAACTCCCACTTCCTACCTGAGCTGAAGAACCGCTGGGGGACCTTTTGTGAGAAGGCCCAGTTTATGGAGTTTTCAAAAAAGTCATCAGGTCTCTGTTGTCAAATAAAGGTAATTACAGACCTAACTGGTGGCCATGTTTGTGCAATGTGTGTGTGTTTTTTTTTTTTAATAACTGACTGCAGTAAATAAATTCAGACTGCTTTGTATTTCACAGTGCAGTCATGATCAAAGCTTTGCTGGACATGTTGCCATCACCTATTGCTCCACCCAAGAGGTTAGGACATGCAAGTGAGGGTATGCTTCACATCCACACTCCCACCACCTCATATCATACTACACACACACACACACACACTCTGCTGTGCACTAGTTATCATTTCTGATGGGTGATTTTAAGCAGGAAGTAATGTTGCCTGTTCTTACCTGTCCATCTGATATGTAGCTGCATGCACACTACTTTGTGTGTGTGTGTGTGTGTGTGTGTGTGTGTGTATTTATACATATCTGTGTGAGTATGAGTGTATTAAAATTAGAACAAGTCTCACTTTCATTTTTTAACCTTGAGGCTGTCATGTGTTGCTGTGCTCATGTGCATGTTATATATAATAAAGAAGCATTTCATTTAAACTCTGCATCATTTACTTTACAAATGTTCTTGTTCCATTGGCAGATAATTTTGCTATTTTTAAGCAAAATTTGATTTTATTTTTTATTTTTTGTTTTGTTTTTGAAAGCTGGCTTTTTGCAGTGTGGTCCAGTTCTTCATTGACAAGAGATATTCTGGTTGAACTGTTGGCTTCTTTACATCCTGTCTAACTGCTCATGTTGTCTGTCTTTTCTGACTTTGTTGTTTGTTGCTGTAGGTGAATACGCTGTGACAATAATATAGAAATGTACCATAAGAGTGACCAGAGGCTACAAACATAAGATCCAAGGTGGAATAAACCTGAATTATCTGCTGTTTGAACATTTAATTGTCCAACTCAGGGTCACTTTTGAGTCAAACCAAGTCTCTGGTTATCTGGTCTAGCCTCCTTGTTGTTCCAAGGATTAAATCGAAATCTGGTCAAGCTGCTTTTAGTTATTTTGCCCCCAGCCTCTAAAGTAACCCACCGGATGACCTGAGATGTGCCCCTACACTTACTTCTGGTAAAAGCAGCTTTAAAACACCCCTTACCTCACGGCTTCTGACCAACCTCCCATCCAGAGCTTTGTGATGAGTAAGTGTGTTTATTTATAGACTCTGGAACAAGTTTTGTGTATTGCATGGATCCTGTTCTTGTAGTGTGAAGTGCTTGGGCTTTACCTGTGTACCAAATATGTATGTATGTAAATCTTGAACACTCAAGAAAATCACTCTCCTCTGAAATGCATCAATAACAACCAGCAAGAAACACCATCTGTGACTCCTACACTGACTATTCTGAGTGTGGCTGGAGATCTTCAGAAGTACAGTAGTGAGGTCATTTGATAACCCAGAATGACTTACATGTTCTGATGATGTGTGGTGGCATTCACTTTAAGTATATTGACACTCTGGACTCTGGAGAGCTACATACAATAATAAATAAGAAATCAAATAAATAATAAAAGTCAAAGCAAAGTCAATCTGACATTCAACTGAGAATTATAAATACTTATTATAAGTACTTTCATAATTTATTAATTACTTAAGTTATTGGCTGACTTGGCTGCAATCTTCTGGATTAAGTTGGTTTTTGGTGTCAGCCGTCCTCTGTTTAGCTCTCTCTTGTCTCCTCACCCCTTTATATTTTTCTCTCTCCTGTCTCCTCACTCCTTTATATTTTTCTCTCTTGTCACCTCACTCCTTTATATTTTTCTCTCTCTTGTCTCCTCACCCCTTTATATTTTTCTCTCTCTTGTCACCTCACTCCTTTATATTTTTCTCTCTCTCGTCTCCTCACTCCTTTATATTTTTCTCTCTTGTCTCCTCACTCCTTTATATTTTTCTCTCTCTCTTGTCTCCTCACTCCTTTATATTTTTCTCTCTCACTTGTCTCCTCACTCTTTTATATTTTTCTCTCTCTCTTGTCTCCTCACTTGTCTCCTCACTCCTTTATATGTTTCTCTTTCTTGTCTCCTCACTCCTTTATATTTTTCTCTCTCTTGTCTCCTCACTCCTTTATATTTTTCTCTCTCCTGTCTCCTCACTCCTTTATATTTTTCTCTCTCTTGTTTCCTCACTCCTTTATATTTTTCTCTCTGTCACTGTTACTGCTGCTCTATTCAGTGAAGGCCTGCCCTACCCTGCCTGTGGTTGGCTGACATTCTTGCCCTCATCTTGACCAATCTCAGTCCTCATGCCTAAACACAACCAACTTGAACCCACAAAGGCGACGAGAACTGGCCAATCAGAGTCAGGTAGGATGTCTCTTTCACTGAGTAGCGGTCAGAAAAGAGTGGCCAGTCAAAATGTAATCCCTGCCAAAACTGAATAAAACCCAATGACATGTTGTTTCCGGCTCTGTCGCCTATTAGTGACCTGTGGTCTAGATAATCCAAAATACTTGAAGACATGAATACTGCTACCTTTAAAAGGTTTTAAAGGTCTGCTGCATGTCCTTTCCCATCTCTCTCTCCCCACATTCCTGTCACTCTTCAGCTGTCTCTGGAAGCCCTGTCCCAGTTATTATTAAGAGGAAGTGGACACAGTGGACTCATGCAAGTTACTTTGGGTCCAAAGCAATAAAAAACTGCATAACAACAGTCTCTTTAGAAAGACAGCAGACCTTTCTTCCTGAGGAGACACAGATCCTTCAGTGCGTGCAACAGGCTCCTGCAGCTCTGTTACCAGCCAATATCAGCTGGTCCTCTGTTCTTTGCAGTGGTGTGCTGGCGTTGGGGCATCAAGGCTGGTGAGGCCAGTAGATTCAACAAGCTGTTAAGGAAGGCCACCTCTGTGGTCGGGCTGGAACTGGACAGCCTGGAGTCAGCAGTGTAAAGAAGGACGAAGGACAAAATCAAAGCCGACTCCTTCACCAACCAAATCATCCCACCAGATGTAAAACAGAGTGCTTCAGGTGCTTATTTGTGTCCACAGACTACACATCAGACTGTAAGACAACACACACACTACCATCTGACCAGACACTGTTTTCACATAGGTACTCTATATGTGCTGCTTGCATTCTAATCTTGAGTTTAATTGCTCTTTCATAATTTCTACTGCATTGAATTGTTCTCTTATTTTATTTACATCTAAGTCATTCTTTATTCATTACCTTTCTGTTCTTATTTCTGTCCTTTTACTGCGGCATAACCTGAATTTCTCCTCTGGGCATCAACAAAGGTTCATCTCATCTTCTCTTATTTCCTCTGTTTTCCACAACCCCAACTTTACTTGTTCTTTCTTGTGTTCATAGGAATTATACACAGTGCTAATCTCCTCTACACTGAGTTATGTCAACCGGTCCCACTAAACTGTAGTTTAAATAGGAAAAGCACTATACTATTTATGTGAGCAACACATTTTAAGTAATTCCAACTTAATTATGTTACTTGTGGTTATGCAATGTAGCAATGTCATGTAGCTTTACTACATGACATTGCTACATTGCATAACCACAACAACATTATGTTGGATTTACTGACACTATGTCCACTTAATATGATTAAGGGCAGTTTACTTAATAAAATGGAGCATTATTAATGTGATAGGTTTGTGTTAATCATGCAACACACTAGTTGTGCTGTTTAAATAAATAAGTCAGATAAATACAAGTTAAGTTGCTTAAATTCACTTAAGCCTTTATTATACTCAGGTCTGGAAACAGTGGGACTATTACACATAAAGTCACATGTCTGTTTTATGTATGTGTATACACACATTCACAAAAACAGTAGTAATAATAACAAAAAATGAATGTATAATCTTACTGTTTTAACCAAACACCTGAATCATTTAGTTTAGTTTTGACAAAACAAGCATCAGCCAAAACAGTGTTGCATCCGCCATGTGACAGAAATGTGCCCGGTGGATTTTCGGAGTAAAGAAAAATCCTCACAAACTACCGTGACCGACGTTTACTCCAGTTACACTAGTTAACAAATCAGCCCAGAATGGGCGCTATATCACCAAGCTTCTAGCCGCACCGTTTTCGTGACTGCTGCTGTAGTATTGTGTCTTTTTATTATCAACAATTCACCAAAGAGACAGAACTAACAATCCATTTGTCACTGCAAGTATTTCTGTAAGCGCTCCTCATACGGGAAGAACGAACCGTTCATCAGTCTGTGTTACATGATTAATTTCCTGTCATTTAATGAGTAGTTTTCAGACTCATGGTGCACATGTCACTGAATCCTTTGGATGGACAGAGAGATTCATACATTAAAAGACGTGTAGTGTACTGAATACCAATACCATATTGTCCTTCAAGTGGGACATGTACGTTCAGTCCAAACACTGCTCTGTGCTGAAGTGTCCTTGAATGAAGTATGGAATCCTTGCTGTCTCTAAGGAGGCAGGAGCTGACCCTGAACTCTTCCTAGAGGGATCACTACAGAAACACATTATTATGGATGAAAGCCATGTTCAGTGTAATTTCTGTAACGCTGAACATACATTCCCCTATGATGCTACTGTATATAAAACATCCACACACCAAGCAGGAAGCAGTACAGTACTAACAAATACACACTTTATTACTACTGTAAAAAAAAAAAAAAAAAAAAAAAAGGAAAATTACAGGAAATATTCTGTAATTAAGAGAGAGTAATTAAGAGTAATTAAGAGGTTCGGTATCTTTCCTTGGGCGATATACCACCTTTGGGGTTACTTCATTCTGGATCGTCATTGGCGGGTCAAAGGTGAATGTGGGCGGTATTAATCGATTCTCCTGACTCTGACTGATCGATAGGTGACAGGTGACAGGTGTCAATCATCCACACTGTGTTGTTTTAGCCTTAGCAGCACCGCTAGCTGCTACCGCGAGTGCTAAGAGGTCACACTTCACTGTCAAAGCCTCTTTGTCTTTATGTAACAACCAGGAGCTTCATGACTGATTCAGACTAAAGCAGAGACATTAGTAGGAGACATTAGCAGTGAACTTTTGACATAAAACAGCAAAGATCAGACATACTGTGTCGTTTGTGGATTTTTTTGCCACTCTTTGGGGGCTAGCTCTCAGAGTTTTCATCGCACAGTGATTAGACACATATCTTTGTAATCAGCGGAGTCTCAGCTTTCACGCAACGTTTGGTGAAAGTGGTGAAATTAGCAGCAGCACTAAAGTGGTCATGTGCTGTTTTTGTGTTTTTGTTACATGCCCAGATAATTGCTTGGGGACTGAACTGTGTTTCGTTTGGGTAGCAATGCTTGGTAGAGTTTTATTTTTCTTTTTCTTTTCAGCTGAGTTTCTCCCCGTCATTTTGGTATGCTACATGTCAGGACTGGTGCTTCCTAGCAGATGCTGATCGTCTGTATTGTGCATGCATCTCACGCTGCCCCCCTGTACGGGGATTTCGGGTTGAAATGGGAAGTTATCGGTATCGGCAATGAGAAGCAGGAAATTATCGGTTATCGGTATCGGTTGAATTTTTTCATGTGCATGTTAAATTTTTCATATCGTGCATCACTAGTTTGTTTCCACTTTTGCCCTGCAATTATTGTATATGGAGGTCTAGTTAGTGTAACCTACTTGTAGAGCACAAGAGCAGCTGCTGAAGAAGCTGCTCAATATTTTGGACTTGTAGTACGGACAGTACAACTTAAAAGTTATGACTATTACTTCAAAGGATAAAACTAAATCTGCAATGCTTTTTAGTTAATAACTATGGTCCATCTATCCACTGCTAGAATTTTTTTTTTTTTAAACAATGTTTTTCAAGATAACATACTGATAATTACAGTATGATTACTATAAGTGTCATGTTATAAGTATATTATTTTATAGTATAATGGGCATTTATCAACTATAATATAGTGTATTTTAATTAATTTTGACTATAAAGTCAACTGTATTTTTACAGTTATTGTATGTAGTTCTGGAACACTTCCAGTTATTTACTGTAATTTTACGGTATGTATTTGGAAACTTTGCTGCCAGTGCTTTGACTGTTTTTTTTTTGGGGGGGGGGGTGGGGGGGGGGGGGGGGGGTTTACGGGTATGCTTTATACAAAATTATACACATTGTACCATACCTCAGTGGTCAGTGTGCATTTTAAACTCTGTTAGCAGCCTACATGTGGCCTGGTCAAAAATGAGAAGATCAAACACAATGAATATTTTGTGGATGTTTTATTCCCCAACTGCACTTATTGGAGAACAGCATTAATTCTGGAGTTTTAAGGATTTATATAAAGTATATATATTTTTGTCAAACTTTATTTGGCAGATACAGCTGAAGATTGACAGGAAAGTGTGGAGTGAGAGAGGGGGAATGATACGCAGCAAAGGGCCACAGGTTGGACTTGAACCCTGGGCTGCTGCAGAAAGGACTGAGCCTTTTGTACCTGGGGCAGATGCTCTACCAACTGAGCTAACTATCACCCCCAGTTTTGAGGATTGAACCTAATAACAAGAATAACAAAATACTTTTTGTATTTAATGCTTTCAGTTTCAAAAGTGTTCTGTAGCATTCATCCATTCAGAAAAACCCTGCACCTACTGAGGTCTAACCTAGACATCTAAAAGACAGCTAGACATTTGCCCCCAAAAAACATCCCCAAAAGAGTATGACTAATTTAACACTCTTTACAGTGAATCATGAATCATATACATTGTTTACAAATGAACATTTTACATGAACCTAGAACACATTGACATCAAGTCTCAAACTCACATCCACTCCAGTATGCAAGCTGTTCATAAGGACACACACACCTGGTCCTCAGGCTGGCCTATATCTCTCCTCTAAATCAAATCAAATATACAAAAAAATGGACACAGTTGTGTTAAGCAGTCAGCTAAGGCAGCGATAACGACATTTTAATTCATAGTTAATGTTGTACACTCACTAAACCCCGCTGTCCACGTTCAACCACAGCGTGGCAGAGCTCTCACACACACTTGACCCGTGCTGTGAATCTACAGAAATCGTCAAAAATACAAAACCATCATTCATGAACTGAACTCGGCCAGCTTAGTATTCATCACATGCGCTGACACTGCTAACAATTTTCTGCATTTCTCGAGACTAATGGAGATATCTCTCTACAAATAGTCACAATACACACCTCAGCGTTCATCAACACTGTTCGCAGGATTGTTTGCCTGAAATCTCACGTGAACACAGCACTCTCACATGATTTGCAGTTGCACTGTGCTGTGTGACGGTGTCACATCACTGCAATCACACACATACTAACATGACATAACTATCTAAACAGGGCAAAAAGAGTGGATGCTATGTTCACTTGGCTTCACACGTAACAGTATAAACAGCTTTACTGTCCTTGGTGCTGAAAACATCCCCACCGTCATTTAAATAAAAGTCCAGACAAAACACAACCATTCCTGACTGCTTCAGAACTCAGGTCAGACCTTACCCATCATTTGAGTAGCAGAGGATCACTGTGAATCATTTCATATATCTGAAATTAAGAAAGAAGGATAAGATAGCTGGATAAAAAACAGAACTGCTGCAGCTCTGACTGCTTTGATTGCTTTAATATATCAGCTAACTGCATATCACTGTGGGCACATGACATGTGACATGGCCTTTTTATACAGAATGGATGAACAAACCAACCAGTGATGCCCCCCTCTGCCTCCCTGATGATGTGATACCACATATCCACTCATCCAGTCAGTGTGATTAATTGTATTGTGCTGTGTGTGTTTAGTATGTTACTGATTGGATGATAGAAGTCAGTCAGCCATCTGTTCTCATAGACTGAATCTGTCATGGCATGCCATGCTGTACTGGAGGTTCTGGAAAGACTTCTTATTTTTCATGCTTGTTTTTAACGTTTTTTTGTTTTTTTTAATCTCTCGTCATGTTGAATCTTTTCTATTTTGGAGAATCATAATAAAAACAAACTCTGCCTTCATCATATATACTTCACACCTACAAGAATTTGTCAGATTTAAAAAAATGTGCCATTAGAAATGGAGGAGCTCATGCTGGAGCCCAGGCTGTGGACAGTTGATTCCCATCTGCCATCTTTATGTACACTGTAGCCATGTTACACCCACTGTACAGCGAAAACAAGGAGCATGCACGCTGTTCACTCTCTTCTTCTGTGTGTGTGCGAGTGTGTGTTACAATGTCATGTGCTGCTGGGACCAGTAATTGAACTTCTTTATTGGAATGTGTCATACTCTCTAAGCTGGAAAGTATTTTTCTAAGTTCACTGCTTCTTTAGTGGTTTGTGCCAAGGGAGTAATCAGTTTTGAAATCAGCATGCAAATTGAATCACACCCTGTGAATAAATGTGTTTGCTCTTTGTTTTCTTTTTCTCCTTCAAAGATTTAATATTTTTGGTATTATTACCTTTACCTGTTCGCCTCATAAAATCCCTCGACATGGAATCGTTAGCAGTGGAGCCAAAGACTCCTTGATTTAATGAAATCATTTTAATTACAGAATAAAAGAAAAATTTTTGCTTGATCAAATCAGTATGCCTGCGGGGGCTGAAGAGGCTTTGTTTGCATTTACTCTTTTTATCACTGCCAATTGTATTCTTGCTCAAAGACAATGCCACATGTTTGCGTATGGCACTGTCTGTTGTTTCAAGCTTTCAGTTTGACTTTAAAGGAATAGTTACACATTTTGGGAAACACACTCGATTGCATCACATTCACTGACCTTAGCATGAAGACAGAAGATGGCTAACTTGGCTCTGTCAAAAAGTGAGACAATCTGCAGACCAATACATATAAAATACCTTTTTTTTTAAAGATAATTTTTTTTGGCCTTTTCAAGCTTTATTTGACAGAGACAGCTGAAGAGTGACAGCAATGTGGAGAGAGAGAGAGAGAGAGATGGGGAATGACATGCAGGAAAGAGCCACAGGTCAGATTGGACCCTGGGCTTCCGCAGGGACTGAGCCTTCACACATGGGGCGGCTGCTCTACCAGCTGAGTTAAACGCTGCCCCCTAACATGTTGACCTTTGAGGTTTAATGGTGTTGGTATATCCATTTAGCCTTAGGCAGAGGCAGGGTAACCCTCCTGAGCTGTTTTCAAAAAGTTATTTTAACCAGACCAAAAGGCTAAAATTCAAATTAGGTACATTTCTGACAACGCCAACTTTTTAGTATTTTACAACAGGTCCCCACAAGTCCACACAAATAAAAATCAGAGATGTGCTTTAAAAAAATAAATATATAATTTTTTGATGACAAAGTACAAAACAAGCGAGACTAAAACAGGACTACCCTAACCTTAAAATAATAAAAATCAAGTTTAAAAGAAAACTGATGCACACAAATTAACATAATACAACGTGAGTTCACACAAGAGATCAAACACACCATGCACTAAAATCAAACAAATAAATAAAGCATGCAATGATAAAAAAATAATAAAAAAAACGAGCCACCTGTATGTTTCACATAAAACTGACCCAGATCAATGCTTCAATAAAACATCTAAAAACAGGTCATTCTACTGTATGACTGCCTACTACAACTAAACAATATAACAAGTATTTATAAATGCTAAGCTAAGGTCCAGTGTGGCTCTATTTACAGAATACAGCACAAATGGAATATAATATATAGAACAATCTTCATCTTCATTGTAATTACCTGAAAATAAGAATTGTGTTTTTGTCACCTTAGAATGAGCCTACAGGTCCTCTTCCATGTCGTGCCTCCACGTTGAACTGCCATGTTTGTACAGTAGCCCAAAATGGACAAACCAGCTCTAGATGTGGTCTTTCACATTCACTTTTGGAGGATGTTAGGAGAGGGTGAGCGATAAGTTGCAATCAACAATAACACTGCTAGATGCCATTAAAATCCCACACACCGGACCTTTAAAGTCACCTCCAGGAGCCGGTAGAGGTGTCAGGAAGCAACAGCTAACAAAGTCCAGGTGGTTCTGTAGTTATTACGGGTCATTTGTGATGGCTGGTTAAATATATTGCCCTAACTATATTTAAACAAAGCTGTGAGGTACCTATATTGTGGGAGAGGCAGAATTTAAAAAATAGTCCATGCAAAGTGGGATTAACATGATTTCATTGAAAAGGATTATGCCTGGTCTTAGACTCAGGGCCTGGTCACACCAGCCTTTCTGACACTGATATTCTGTACCAAATTTAATTTATATCAGAGTTGATGGATTTGCTTGTAGCAGCAATAAGATTTGCATGATGTTTTGCATCGACTTTCAAGTTCAAGACATTCAGATGTGTGCTGTTGACCAAGAGCCAAGTGTCTTTGACTTTGACCTCTGTATCTAAAGAGGAGAAAAGCAGTCCTTCAAACTGACTCAAAGTCATGCAGTTATTCTGTTATTCAGTTATTCTTAAAATCTATTTTACCAAGACTACTGTCCAATATGAAAAGAATCAGTTCTGACAGAGAATTAATTTAAATTTGAAATGTCTTATTGCTCAAATGTACACGTTTTTTTCTACCCTGTAATAATAAACACACACATGCATTACATTGTTTGAAACGCAGCCGCAGTGACGACAGTATGAGCAAACTGGCCTAAACAAGCTGACCGCCTGCTCACTGTTACATTTTATTGATTTGTTAGAAAGCAGCAGCCCCTGCATTCACCCCACAGCTGACCAAAAAAGAAAAAAAAAGTTATTGTCTGTCCACTTGAGTTCACCCTGTAAGTGCGCTCTGTTGACAGAAGTAATTGCTCGTATTCACTGACTCATGAAATGTATTTGCCTGCCCTCCAACCACTGTTTTTCTACCTGCGGAATAAGACAAAATATCACTGGGCTGTGTCGCGTGGTATCCTTCAGGCATTTTGTTCTGTGAGTTAAAAGCTCAGAGGTCTGCAGGAGTTCACTGTGGCGCCACGGTAGCTGATGAGCTATCTAATTCTCCAGTCTGGAGAACTGGAGGAGTCTGGAATGAATGTCAGAGTGAATATCTGAATCTGAGAGGACAAAAAGCTTGGGACTTCTACATTTTCAGATGTTATATTGTTAATTGCGACAATTTTAACATAGATGTACGTGTACATGCTTCAACACTGATTCCACCTCAAACGCCTCCCTAAGAGGTTTATAGCAATGAGGAGAGACAGAAATCAACAATTTAGTATTACTCAATAGAACTCATCAGCCTCTAAAACACAGGTCACTAATGTGGGCTGCAGCTGCGAGTTGGTTGGGTTTAGGCATGAGGACTGAGATTGGTCAAGATGAGGGCAAGGATGTCAGACAGGGTAGGGCGGGCCTTCACTGAATGGAGCAGCAGTAACAGTGACAGAGAGAAAAATATAAAGGAATGAAGAGACAAGAGAGAAAAAATATAAAGGAGTGAGGAGACAAGAGAGAGAAAAATATAAAGGAGTGAGGAGACAAGTGAGGAGACAAGAGAGAGGGAAAAACATAAAGGAGTGAGGAGACAAGAGAGAGAGAAAAATATAAAGGAGTGAGGAGACAAGAGAGAAAAAAAATATAAAGGAGTGACAAGACAAGAGAGAAAAAAATATAAAGGAGTGAGGAGACGAGAGAGAGAAAAATATAAAGGAGTGAGGAGACAAGAGAGAGAGAAAAATATAAAGGAGTGACGAGACAAGAGAGAAAAAATATAAAGGAGTGAGGAGACGAGAGAGAGAAAAATATAAAGGAGTGAGGAGACAAGAGAGAGAGAAAAATATAAAGGAGTGAGAAGACGAGAGAGAGTAATATAAAGGAGTGAGAAGACAAGAGAGAGAGAAAAATATAAAGGAGTGAGGAGACAAGAGAGAGAGAAAAATATGAAGGGGTGAGGAGACAAGTGAGGAGACAAGAGAGAGAGAAAAATATAAAGGAGTGAGGAGACAAGTGAGAGAGAAAAATATGAAGGGTGAGGAGACAAGTGAGGAGACAAGAGAGAGAGAAAAATATAAAGGAGTGAGGAGACAAGAGAGAGAAAAAAATATGAAGGAGTGAGGAGACAAGTGAGGAGACGAGAGAGAGAGAAAAATATAAAGGAGTGAGGAGACGAGAGAGAGAAAAATATAAAGGAGTGAGGAGACGAGAGAGAAAAAAATATAAAGGGGTGAGGAGACAAGAGAGAGAAAACTATAAAGGAGTGAGGAGACGAGAGAGAGAAAAATATAAAGGAGTGAGGAGACAAGAGAGAGAAAAATAAAAAGGAGTGAGGAGACAAGAGAGAGAAAAATATAAAGGAGTGAGGAGATGAGAGAGAAAGAAACATATAAAGGAGTGAGGAGACAGGAGAGAGAGAAAAATATAAAGGAGTGAGGAGACAAGAGAGAGAAAAATATAAAGGAGTGAGGAGACAAGAGAGAGAAAAATATAAAGGAGTGAGGAGACAAGAGAGAGAAAAATATAAAGGAGTGAGGAGACAAGAGAGAGAAAAATATAAAGGAGTGAGGAGACAAGAGAGAGAAAAATATAAAGGAGTGAGGAGACAAGAGAGAGAAAAATATAAAGGAGTGAGGAGACAAGAGAGAGAAAAATATAAAGGAGTGAGGAGACAAGAGAGAGAAAAATATAAAGGAGTGAGGAGACAAGAGAGAGAAAAATATAAAGGAGTGAGGAGACAAGAGAGAGAAACATATAAAGGAGTGAGGAGACAAGAGAGAGAAAAATATAAAGGAGTGAGGAGACAAGAGAAATAAACATCTAAAGGAGTGAGGAGACAAGAGAGAGAAAAATATAAATGAGTGAGGAGACGAGAGAGAAAAAAATATAAAGGGGTGAGGAGACAAGAGAGAGAAAACTATAAAGGAGTGAGGAGACGAGAGAGAGAAAAATATAAAGGAGTGAGGAGACAAGAGAGAGAAAAATAAAAAGGAGTGAGGAGACAAGAGAGAGAAAAATATAAAGGGGTAAGGAGACAAGAGAGAGGAAAGAGGTCAAACTGTGACTCGGTGTGCAACTTAAACATGATGTTGCTGCCGACCTGAACATGAGGAATTTTTCTCTATCTGGACCCCCTGAAACCATAATTGACTACCCCTGCTCTAAACTGACCATAAAGTGAAAGCAACATCTCTCTAAAATTAAACTGAACATAAGGAATTCCAGGCAGGTTTATCACATAGCTGATTGGTTGGACTACTTTAGTTTTAGCCAGTTTTTTTTTCATTTTTTTTTTAACAAACTGATGCAGTGTGTTTCTCACTCAGTCTGTATTTTGTTCCATAACATCATAGAAAATATCTTCATTCAGTTGATGAAAATAGTCCATGGTTGTGAAAGAGTAACTGGCTACCATTTTGTAAATTTGCATCACAGTGCTATCAGACTCCAAAAAAGAAAGTCAAACATTTCAGCCTCTGTTTCTTAATAATAAATAAAGTATATTTGGGAACACTGAAAGCCAAGAGGAGACAGAAGTGGGTGTCTTACTCACTTACGCTTCTCTGATTTCCTCATTTTGCATTTTATGTGTGATTACATTAGGACCCACCTTCTGTCAGTCACAAGCCAGGCAAGCCAACGCACAAACCACAGTAAGATGCCTCTGCCTGCTATCATCTGTGAAATTAAACAGACAAAAAGTGAGACTTCATTGTCAAGTCAATTTATTTATAGAGCCGAATTAAAAACAACAAATGATGACGAAAGTGCTTTCTCTGAGGAGCTGGAAAAAACAATTGGGTGATAAAATGTAGCAGGAGTGTTAAAAAAAATACCTGTCAAAACACAAGATGCATATAATACATGTACTGTAAATACTATAGCCTTCTCTTTTATAGTGATGCTGTGTGAGCTCTGCTGGACTGAGTACTGAATACATCAATATTCCTGTAAATGCTCAGGAGCTGCATTAGTTACTAGTTGGATCACAGCCTCACAGTTGTTTTGAGAAAGACGAAGGCCAGAGTGTGAATTATTCATACAGTTCATACAGGATGTTTAATTCTGAATCCTTCTGAGGAGATGTTGGTAAGGTGCCATGGTTAAATGTGTGGAAGAAGACTGAGGGCAAGAATGTAACGTTCCAACTCACTTTTGCGAGTTAAACGGCACATAATGTAGGCGCAAATTAAGGCGTGTGGTGCAAAGGGGTTGTTGATTACTCAAGCATAAGTATGTTGGGTGTAGAATGAATTCAACCAGTCAGATCATCTCAAAGTCTCTTGATAGGCAAGGTATATAAGAGCTATTTAATCGGTGAGTGAATGATTTTTCTGCTGAAAGTCGAGATGTTCATGTGGTTATCCCACCGGACTCAAACAGACATCTGAAATCTCCATTCAGATGACTTGGAGACTAATAGAACTCAGGCTGGTCACTTGCAAAGAAATGCAGTGTACAAATGCATTTTGCACGGGCCAGGGTGGGTAGTATTAGAGTAAGTGATTAAAAAGTATTCCTTTTTTAAAATTGTATTATGAACTGTACTTGCTCAGAATTGGTAACCGGGTGCAAGTATATTTGCTACTTAGACAACGTGGGCATGACAACTTACAAGTTTTTGGAGATCTCTGACAGATAAGAGATCACTGACAAAAGTCCAAAATGAGAGGCAAATCAGGGCTCACTGTCGTGAACAATGATCGCCATGTGTTACAGAGCCCTAAAGACATCAAGCAGACGAAATATCTGATCATGCAGGGAACAGGTCAGGAAGCCATGCAAGGAGCCTTGTGTCTTTTGAGTGACTCAAAGCATGAAGTGGCTGAAATGCATTAGGGTGGGGAGCCTGGACACTTAGTCATTTGAGATGGCTCAGGCATCTGATCAGGATGTCCCCTCCCTGTGCCCTCCCTTTCTTCGCACCTCCATCTGTGAGGAGACCCTAAGGCTGACCTAGAACATGTTGAAGGGATTACATCCTGTTCTTTGAATGAGAACAGGATGGGATATGTATATAAGTACAGTCTAACCAAACCAAATGTTCACAATGAGTTATTTCAAGTTTTAAGTTACATTACGTGCATGTGTGAAACAGTGACCTATCTAATGTTAACCATGTGTTAAAAAGGCTTTCTGGTCAAAAAGCTTTGTGACAGTTTGGTGTGTTTTATACAGACACTAAGGGTGCCATGTGTGCCTTCATAAGATGCTGAAGTTGTGGGATGAAGTGTCGGTCTCCAATCTGGGATAGGATGAGCAGTAAAATGATCTGACCAGAAGTGTGTTACTTACGTCACCCTAAAAAGTATCTTAACTATAGTCAATTTCATCATCACAGTCTTTCTCTAACCTTAGCCCTACCACAGTGGCCATGTCCATAACCCAAGTCATCATTTCAAAAAACAATGATTGTATTTTATTTTTGCTATTTTTTTTCAACATTCTTCTGGTTCAAATTGACCCAATCTGTTCACTTCCTCCATCCTTGCTTCTTTCCTTCCTTCCTTTTTTTGTCCTTCCTTCTTCTTCCTTCTTCTTTTGATCCAGTTGACCCTATCTGTTCCCTCCTTCCATCTATCTTTCCTTTGTTTTGTTAAGAAAATAAATTAAATTGCACTTCAATATGTTTGTGATGGTTGTAATTTGTTTTAATGATCTTAATAAATGTATTCATTGAGATTACAGTAGGATAGTTTGGTTAATGTTCCCATCAAGAGATGTATGTATATCCAGTGGTAAAATAAGCATGACATGTTTTATTGAAAGCTATTTAAAAGACCAAATAAACACATAGTAAATAAATTGTCATAACATACTGCAAATTTGGTCCCTTTTTTTAGAGAATCTAATTTAACATTCAATTGTGACAACTTTAATTTCCTTTTAATATAGGTTTGTTGTGAATAATTTAATAGATTGTAATTACATTACTTAAATATCTAGATTTATTAGAATATCCATATAATAGTATGTTTAATAGAGGTCTATATGATGTCTAGATTCTGTAATGGGGTTTAAATATGGTATAAAAGTAAATGTCTGGCAAACATCTAAATTTAGACGTCTAAAAATAGACGTATATTAGCGGTTATTTAAATGTCTAAGATTAGACGAGGCGTCTAGACGTAGTCGTCTTTTAGACGTCTATATTAGTCTAAACTTAGACGTCTAAAAAACTTTCATTTCTAGACCACTGGTAGACCGATTTTAGCTTAGACGTCTAGGGACCATTTAGACATGTATTAGACGTCTTTTAGACTGAAAAATGCTCAGTGGGTTTGTAAGTAAGGAGAAGAATGTTCCTGTCAGAACACGTGCAGCAGCATTCTGAATAAACTGCAAAGTCCTAAGAGACTTATTAGAGCAGCCTGATAACAAAGAGTTACAATAGTCCAGCCTTGAAGTAACAAATGCATGGACTAGTTTTTCTGCATCCGCTTGAGAGACAATGGTCTGATTTTAGCGATGTTACGTAAGTGGAAGAATGCAGTCCTCGAAATTTGTTTTATGTGGACGTTAAAGGACAAATCCTGATCAAAAACAACTCCAAGATTCTTTACAGTGGAGCTGGAGGCCAGGGTGATCCCATCTAAAGTAACTAAGTCTCTAGAAAGAGAGTTTCTGAGGTGTTTGGGTCCAATTACAAGAACTTCAGTTTTGTCTGAATTTAACATCAAAAAATTGTAGGTCATCCAACTTTTTATATCCTTAAGGCATGTTTGGAGTTTAGTTAACTGATTGGTTTCATCAGGCTTGATCAGTACATTTAATTGTTTGTCATTGGCATAACAATGAAAATTAATGGAGTGATTCCTAATAATGTTCCCTGAAGGAAGCATATATAAACTGAATAGAAGTGGTCCTGGTACAGAACCTTGTGGGACCGGGTGACAAACTAAAAAGTGGTTTAATTACAGCTACTTTAAATGACTGTGGTACATATCCCGATAATAAAGACAAATTAATCGTATCCAATAAAGAATGACTAACTAGAGGTAAAACATCCTTGAGCAGCCTGGTTGGGATGGGGTCTAAGGCCCACTCACACCGGAGGCGTTACGGCCGCGTTACGGCTGCGCCACGGTCACCGTAGCAGATAGCCACCAGTCTAGTCAATGAGAGCGCTCACACAGGGCGCGTCGCGGAGCGTCCCAGAAGCGTCTCCGTGGCATTCCGTAGCATTTCTATTTTTTCTGCGAGCCGCTGCTAAACCTCGTAAATTTCAACAGAGCACTACGCACCAGACAGGAAATCTGACACAGAATCAACGTAATAAACTTCCGCCCCCTTTCAAAATAAAACACAATACGCAGTTCATGTAGCTTTTTACAACTTCACATCAACGTTACATCATGACCGGTGGCATCAGGTGAGCAGTCAATCGATCAAAGGGTCTCAACATGAACGATGAGAGACTAATTGTTGAAGTGGAACAACACACAATCATTTATGACACAACAGATGCTTTTTATAATCTCTTCCATGTCGGAGAAGCAAAGTCAGCTGTTTGTTGTTGTTGTTTTCTTTATACACAGTTTATCGCGGGGTCTCGCATATATCCAGGATTCTCGCGTGATCTCGTGATCTCGCGTGAATACAGCCGGCTCGCTCCGCTGCCGTTCCGTGGCTGACACGCGTCCGGTGTGAGTTGACGCCGGGCAAAGGACGCAGCTAAACCGCGGCGCAGCCGTCACGCTGCTGTAACGCCTCCTGCGTGAGTCCCGTGTAAGAGATCAATGCCTGTTGAGGGCAAGAGGTGATGGATTTTGTCTCTAATAGTTATAATCTTATCATTAAAGAAGCTCATGAAGTCATTGCTACTTAGACCTAAAGGAATAGATAGTTCAGTAGAGCTGTGATTCTCTGTTAGCCTGGCTACAGTGCTGAAGAGAAACCTGGGGTTGTTCTTATTCTCCTCTATTAATGAAGAGTAGTAGGCTGCTCTGGCATTACGGAGAGCCTTCCTGTATGTTTTGAGATTATCTTGCCAGACTAAATGAGAAAAGAAAGAAGAAACACACTGACAACTTGAACTTCAGTGCTGCTTTTTTAATACAGACTGGCTGCATTTGCTTTTGACTTCTTTGACACCTGTGGTGACTTTACAGCTACCAGTTGCCTCAGCCCCCAAAGTGATGCTTCTTTTAGGTAGACAGTTTAGCCATATAAATGACAGGTGCTGAGAAGAAGACTTGACCAACTGAGCGGCGGGGAGGCAAGACTAAGGATATGCTTCCAATACACTGTGAAAAAACACTGCAGCTTTAATAGAATGCCAGTGCCTTGGAAACCTTGGAATATTTGCAAATTGTCTCACTGTCTAACCATTGTAATAAGAGCTCTGTGTGTATGTGTGAGAGAGATGACAAATGAAAGAGACTATGAAGCCCTGCAGAAAGCACGGGGGAATCTAAAAGCATCAGGCGAGATCTCAGGCAGGGCTGAATCAATGTGTAGTGCCAGTTTTCTGAGACAATAAAACGAGCCCGCTGTCTCAATTGCCTGGGAACTACTTAGAAATTCTTACTTCGATTTATTTGAGGAGACGGGCCACATCAAGGCTAAATGCAGTGAACCAGGACATCTGCTCTGTATAAGAAGATGAAATGCTCTTCTTTGGAGCAATGAATAAATCCAGACTCAGCAAAATAATAATTTAAAGGTTATTACAAAGCCTGTCTATTGTTAGAATAAGAGCTGTACAATGGTTGGCCAGGTCGGTGACTCAAAAAGATGTCTGTATGACAAATGGGACACACAAAAGGGATAATACTATAAATGGTAAATTAACACTTGCTTAAATGGGCAATAAAACTGCTGCCCCGTTGCTCACTATGGCTGAATCCAACTGTCCATTGTCTGGACTTGTAGACTGGGCCCTTGTGGTCATACATACTGTGATGTGTCTGAGGTGTCTGCAAGGGCAATGGGCCGCAAGGGTATAAAATATACAATGAAATGAGACTTCAAACCTCAGTTACTGCCATCAATATAAACCTGTAATCCATCTAAGTTTACACCGAGCCATCTTTAGCTGACTGGACCATCAGAACATCTTCAACAGTCAGCATTCAGCACCTTAAGATCTCTGCCGGTACGCAGAGGACGACCCATGAAAGGATGACAGAAGTGGTGTATGTCATCATCACAACATTGCATGTGACAGTTGTGATGATCAGTGAGATGCAAGGACCCTGAAGAAGAATGAATGAAACAGACATCATCTGCCTGTGAACACTGTTCCAAAACTACTGCCAGCATCCATGGGGAACACGTCAAAGGAGTCATCAGACGACTGGAGGAAGATCAAGGAGGACATTCACGTCTGACAACAGAGACCATCTTTGAAACAGGAGTTCCACCCATATACAACCACCTGTTATCATGTGACCAAAGTTCCATATTTACCGAGCCATTAACCGAGTCATTACACGAACGCTATCTGCTGATGAAGACGATGAGACGTGGTTGAAAGCTTCAGAAAAGGCTACTAAATGGAGTAAGAGCATTTGTCTGGACAGTTTAATATTGAGTAAAGTGTGTGTGTGCGTGTGATCTTCAAAGGAATCTCTCATGATGTCTTTAGAAGTTGTCTGCTTGAGGTCCCTTGCAGAATTAAATGAATTGTGGATTTTGACAGTCCTTGGCATTTAGATTTCACACATACTGTATAGTCCATGGAACTCTGAAATCATCTCATTGTTCACTCTTTCAATACTCCCTAGATAATGCACAATGAGCAATTCAATTCAATTCAGTTAAATTTTATTTATACAGTACCAAATTATAACAACCCCAACAACCCAGTAACCCTTTATGTGATCCACATATGGTCACTTCTACAGGCTTTTAAAATGGTGCCCCATACCTCTCAATGAAGAGACGTGACTTTCTCCAGCCAATCAGTGAATGTCAGGCTACGTCACAGGTAACATTGCTATGGCCTTTACTGGATCCCACTCTAACCCTAACCCTAACCTAATATTTTTTAGGGAGGACCGTATATGGTAACTTCTTTGACTTTGATTTGCAGCCTAAAACTGATTAAAAATAAAATAAAATCAATAAAAAAAAAAGTCTTCTTATATCCACCAATAACACTCCAGGTTTGACATTTTAAATTAAAGGGTTACGAGGCAGAAACAATACAGACCAGTCCAACTACTTACTAATCATCACATTGCATCATTAGTGGTAAAACGGTGGATATTAAATGTAGTGCACTATTTAATAAATAGGAAATGATTTTCAGACAACCCATGAGTCAATGAGTATGGGGAAATCAGGAGACATCCCTGCTGTGACATAATAATTATGACATAATCTTGTGCAGATCTTTTTTCTCACTTTCCTCTAAAGGTCTAAACTTATATTTTTTTTTTTTAAATAACCAGGAATCCTTGGTGTTTCTCAGTATGTGTAATCTTAGTATTCACTAGTGAAAGATTTAGCTCCAAAACAAATCTCTTAGAAAAAGACAGGTGGAATCACATGAATGACAATGTGAATGTTTCTTGTTGTGTGTTGGTGTGATTCAAAGATTCCTGTTGGTGCTTAGACAAGCAGGAATGTTTCCTCTTGATAGAACTACAAAAGTGAGAAAACAATCCGATTGGTTCCTCATCTGCTGTTTCCAGGTTCAGGAATGACTTTGAACCTTTTAAGCCAACGTTGACAAGAAAAAAACTGAACATCTGCAATTTCACAAGAACTCGACAAACCTGACCATCTGCTGTGGAAGAGTGTCTGCTATGATTGAAAGCTCCAGAACAACTACTCAGTTGACTTGGTGGTGAGATTGTTTTCTCAGCTACAGAATCGAAGTCACAGCGGGTGGGCACCTGGGTTTTGGGTGCTGTACGGGTCATAGCTCAGTTCCAAAATTGACCATAAACAAATGTGTTTTCAATGAAAGAATTTTTGGAAACACAAAAACACAGTAGCATTAACTTTGTCCATTTGGGGAAAAAAAGAATATAAAAGACTTTCACAATATATTTTAAGGTCTTGTTCACACTTTAATAAACTGCCAATGTTATTGTATAACATGACACCCTTTAGACATTCCGTCCTTTACCTAAAAATAACTGATGATAAAAGCAGAACCACCATGTAGCATCACCACCTGTGATCCGGTTCCTGCAGTCTTCTATCGAGGATCTCTCAGCAGCTGTCCTCTGTGAATAATTCCCACTGAACTATTTGAACTAGTGTCTGTTTCTCTCTTGTTAACTGCCACAGTGTGCTAAAAGATGAAAATACCAAACTTTAGCAACTCTCTTCCCTATTTGTCCATATGCTCAGGCACATTAAAATCAGCCAACGTTCTTTTCTCAGGCCATTAGACTGTTTTCCAACTCTAATCTATGTGTCCTATCTGTGATGTGCATAACTCCATTCTACAGCTGATTTCCATGTTGTTTGTAATGAGGGGACGTGTAGAGACAGACAGACAGCTCTGTTTCACTAACAGGCCCAGCGGTAACAAGCACTATGCTAATCGCAGTCCTAATGAAAGCATATCTCCAGGCCCGATTCGGTTGGAGAATAAATGCCTTCATTTAACTCAGCATGTGGGCTTTGGCACTGGGAAAATGCAGTTTTTAAATACACAAGCAGTGCGGCACAGCTTGGCTTTTCTACACAGGAAAACAATTTGTTGTGACTGTCAGTGAGCAAGGTAAAACAACACTGCTGCCCTGCCTCCTACACAAAAAAGTGTGCAAATACTCGCTGTTATTCGAAAGCTGGAATTTCCCTGCGAGTGAAGGCATGATCAGGAGGCAGACGAACAGAGGAAACCCTTTAGCCAGACGCAAGCAGGTGGCTTCCTGTCACATCTGAAACATGTAGCGGTTTTTACGTTAATCCTCCTGCAGCAACAGCCTCTCGCGCTCACATCAATGGAGCGACATGTTCGCTGCTGGAGATGGCTTCTCCAGATACGTTTGTGCACTTGTGTGATTGTTGTATGATAGGCACATCTTATCTCACATGCTTCAACACTCACCCTAGTGTGTGTGTGTGTGTGTGTGTGTGTGTAGTAAGTGTGTTTTAGGAGACAGAAACACAAAAAAGACAAAGATTCCCTGCGTGTGATCTGATAGTCTTTCCAGAAAGATAAGCCCAATGAAAGGCTTTCACAGTGAGGAGTCTAAGTTAAATGTGTGTGTAGGTGTGTGTGTGCGTGCGAGTGGGTGTGTGTACGTGTCAGCAGTTAGCTCAGAGTGACTCTCCAGATAAGCCTTATTCCATCTGAGTAACCTTTAATTAACTGAAAGGAATAGTTAATGAATGGCAGAAGAGAGCATTGATATGTGTGTGTGTGTGTGTGTGTGTGTGTGTGTGTGTGTGTGCGTGCATATAATGAGACAGAAGTGTGTCCTATTTCTTAGCCCTTAATTCCATTTGTTTTCTTAATACTGTATACACTACAGCCATGTGTCCATGTTGAATAGCCAGCATTGTTCTGCTGCATGTAAATGTATGATCATATTCTCCATAAGTTATTGTTTCCAGATGGATATAAATAAAAGATGCGTGTGTCTTCATGCATAAGCATTTGCATAAGTGTGTTTAGTGTGCATATGAGTTTTATGTATGAGTGTTTTGGGATTGATGGAGTTATAAAAGTATCAAGATGACAAAAATCAATACAGTGAGTACAAATAATTCAAACGTGTTGCAAAGCCACGGCAGGATCAGAGTCAGGTGCACAGGTCATCCATAGGACCACCTCCGTTGTAAGTGATTCTAGGTACCGTATTTTCCGGACTATAGAGCACACCTGAATATAAGCTGCGCCCACTACTATTAAAAAAAACCAAACAAAAACAAAAAAATTAGATATATAAACCACACCGGGCTATAAGTTGCCAATATCCAGGTTGAAAAATGAGATATTTACCGCATACACAGAAAGATTTTGTACCGTAAATGTTTATTTATATACCTGAACTGATTGTTTCCAAACATAAAGTGCTCACCATGGATTCATTAACGCCAAGCTTACGTGCAGCAGCTCTGTTTCTTCCTGGATAGCCAGATCGATGGCCTTTAACTTAAAAACTGCATCATACGAACTTCTTTGTGTGCTTTCCATGATGAGGGGGAGAGGGTGTGAAAATAATTCGCTGTTAATAATTTGTCGTGTGTGTTGTGTTGCATGTGCTAAATAAAAACTAGCGTGTTCTTTTTTGCACTGACTTCCCCTGTCTGTCTCGTTTTTGCACTTTCTGTTAGAGCGCCCCCTGGCGGCTGAAGAAAAATCTATAGAAAAGCTGCATCTTTGTATAAGTTGCATGGTTCAAAGTCTGGGAACATTTGTTTGCAAACCTTGACTACGAAGTAGTCTGCGGTTCTGCACCCACCTACTTGTATGCCCTTATACAGACATATGTTGCTCTCTCACAGTTGCACTCCAATGTGAACACTGGAAACACACTCCAATGAACGACACCTGGCTCTGCCATCCCTACGAGCAGAGCAATTCAAACTTGGTTGTAGTACCTCCTCTCCTAGCACGATCCACAACAGGACATGTTAAATCTATCCCTCCTAGAACTGTCCCTTAATTCTATGTGAGTAAAACTTATATACCTGCTGCACTAACATGTCCTTGTCACTGTTGGTCTTTGGTCTTAGTCATGGTATTGGATTTCCCCAGAATCGCTTACCCCACCTTTAAATAGGGGAACACATAGATTCAGAGCAACGGAAACACCCACTCTGTCGTCCTTTATTAGAAATAAACTTTAATGAGTTAAAAATTGTGACATATCTATCTGCCCCTCTGTTAATATAACCAATAAACCAGTCAGTGCAGAAAGTGTGCAGTATGTAGCTGTTTTGGTAAAAGAAATTGATTAAAAAGTTATCCTTCAAGTTTGGAGTTTTTCAGACGCCCATGGAATTTATTAGGCTATGGCAATTTTCTCTGCAGCAGACATACAGTGTCTACACTATAATCCTGTAAATAAAGGGAGTAAGAAGGAGTTAAGGCTTAAGCAAGTAGAAATACAGGGAAATGTGAGGAAAATTAAAAATGTTTCATGGGGAAAATAGCGAATAAATGGCCAACGGAATAAATTGGAAAAGTGAGGAGGTGAAAATAAAAAGAGTGAAAGGGTGTGAGGGGTGTGAAGTTTTACTGACGCATGTTTTTCAGAGTAATGAGATCCTTCAAACGTACAAAAATCCAGCCAGTTATCTCCCACTGACACAACATGAAGTTACAGAGTGCAGCTTTTATGAGTCTTGGAGTGAGACCTGATTCTATTTAAGGAACCATTAAGTAGGAGATGACGTGACGTGTCAAAGGAACGTTTTAAATATCTGTCAAACATGAAGCATACAGGTGTTTTTATTGCAGCTGGTTATGTGTGGTCACTTTATGCTACAGAAAACACAAAAATTTAAATAAGCAATAAGATTTTTGTGCAGTTAGCGAGTAAGTTAAACAGATTAAGGTACCCTGGTATCCACATCAGATCACCTGACTTTATGGACTGTAGTGAGAAATGCAAGCCACAGACTCTTTTACCTCATGGCCTTGGAGAAATTATAAAAATACTGGAACCAGTTCCCAGTTTGGGTTCTGGACACCCTCTCCACATTTAAGAGTAGACTTAAGACTTTTCTTTTTGGTAGAGCTTATAGTTAGGACTGGCTTAGATACGTCCTGAACCACCACTTAGTTCAGCTACTATAGGCCTAGACTGGTAGGGTGCTTTCTTGTCTTGCACGTTCTCAGGGTTATTATTATTATTGTCATTTGTATTGTTATGATTAGGACTATTTTTATTACTACCATAAGTAATATTTTATTCAAATTATACTTGTAGCTGCTGTGCATCTTTGTCTGTCTCTCTAAACTCAACCAGTCATGGATCATGCTCGAGGTTTCTGCCTTTTAAAGGAAGTCTTTCCTTGCCACTGTCACCAAGTGCTTGCTCATGATGGAATTGTTAGTCTTTGTAAATAATATTATAGAGTACGGTCTAGACCTGCTCTGTATGAAAAGTGTCAACTTCTGTTATGATGCAAGTTCAGAGAGCAATGGAGCACAAAAAAAAAAAGATTTTTGATACATATTGATTAGAGAGAAGAAACCTTTTGAACTAGAACTGTGTATTTACCCTGCAAGTGGAAGGAAGTGTGTGTGACGAGGAACTATTCTGAATATGTCAAATCAACACAAAGATCAATGATTGATGGAAGTCATTCTTAAGTATTCCTGAGTGCTTCAACCATCACCACACTGAAGTGAAGCTGCTGTCTCTGTCTGTCTGTCTGTCTGTCTGTCTGTCTGTCTGTCTGTCTGTCTGTCTTTGACTATAGTGTCACACTCCTATTTCAGACAGTTTCCCCTGCAGCAGTGGTCAGTCTGTGATAAATCAGGAGCAGCAGCTATTTGTATACATTTCCATTTCCTCCTCACTGTGTGCCTCTGAACAGGAAACTCTTTAAATACATATTGCATTAGGCTGAATATAGTTTTCAGCTCTTCCTTTAGTAAATAAGGATGAATGCATATTGTGTGTGCTTTCAAACCTTCAGTAAAAATATGCATGCCTTACTGTGCATATCACGTCTCATATAGTCAGTGTAGACATGTTTAATTATTTAACTCTGAGCATGTTTCCCCTAAACCAAACAACATGGTTTTATTTGCCAAAACCTAAAGGGCGAGTATGTATGATTTAGTGACATCTAGTTGTGACACTGCAGATCGCAACCAGCTGAATAGCCCTTGACTCAGCCAAACTCAGAGGAGTTTAGCTGTGATACCTGTAAAAGTCTCTAGTGTTACTGTAGAAACATGGCAGTTTGACGTGGCCGACTATGTGGAGGAAGATCTGCAGCATCTGTAGATTTAAAAGTCTCAATCTAAGGAAACAACATAACAATCCTACTGTATGTTCAGGTAAGTATACCTTCATGAAAACATACTGACATAGATATTATATTTGATTTTCTGCCATATTATGTAAATAGAGCCCCTAAATCTGACACACTGGACTTTTATCCAGACTCTTGTTGGCAGGCACGGATAATATATGTTCAACTTGAAAATAACATTGGATAATTAGAGAAAAAATGCAATCCATGTGACATCAGGTATGTTCAAGCATAAACATATTTTAGCTGCATAAAAATGTCAAAGAAAAGGTTGGTCATTTAACACGTGGTTTATAGTGTAGACATATTTTGGACACTTACTAATCTAACAGGTGTGTGTTTTTTGGCTCATCCAGCCTAACACACCCAGTGATGTTAGTATCTCAATTTGACTCTTGCTTTCCATTTAAAGAGATGTGAAATGATCACAGCACTGGAACATGGCTCAGACCTGACCTGTGGGTGTGATATTAATCATCTCTACCTGTAGTGTAAAAAAAACATTCTCTGCTTGATTGGCTCATCCTCGTCAGTTTTAGCAAAACTATCTCTTGGTCTCACAACAGAAATATTTCGGGACAGTATTTAATGTTATATTATATATTCATTGTATTTCGTTTTTCATATTTAAATTTAGATGTGTTTTTAAATTAAGAAATAAGAAGTATCGCTTTGTGCTACAATGTCATTTCTAGTGGCTGCTGTGTTTTTTGTTTCTACCCAGTGTATTCCATCCAAGAAAAAAGAACTTTTAAGCAAACGCTTCAAATCAATTTGAATCAAATCAAAAGAGAAAAGTCTTTATAATAAAATGCCTGTGTGATAACTGAGTCTGAAAACATTTCCCATTCTCAGACTGTTTGTGGCACTCATGTAAAAGGCCAAGCACGCCAGTGATGAATGGCATGCTATTCAAAAGCCCTCGCTCTGTGGAAACTTGTTTGTTGTTGCTTTACTTTGAAATAGAACATCAATCATGTGAGGAGTGAAAAGGATTTACACAAGCGCAGTCTTAATCTAATGGTCTGCCGCGCAAGGCGATGAAGAAATCACAAACCAAATTTGACAAAGCCAATTGTCAAAACATTTCATCCTCGTAGCGTTGGCTCGGTCCACATCGTGAAACTCAGCTGCAAGTCTCCGACAGCGGAGTGAAGCCAAATGTAAATGGGGAAACAGAAGAAAAGCGAGAGGAATGGAGGAAAAGAAAAAGTATGTAAACTCTTTCAACCATCCAAATTAGAGGTTTTTATCGGATCAAAGGCACCCGGGCTTACACAGCGGCACGCACACACTGACTCACACACACACAGTGAGCCTCCCGTTGTGTTTACGGCAGGGCTCACAGCAGTTATATGTTAATGCCAAATGAGTAGAGGGGAAGGGAGGAGGAAATAAAGGGAAAGAATTAAGCAAGGCTGGGAGGGAGGGATATCAGAGGAGTGATAAGTCGAAATAATTCTCTCCTCTGCAGCGCTGCACAGACTGACGTTGTCAAACAAATTGTCTGTGTGGCTTCGACAATGAAAGGAACTTTTATTTTCTAAGCCTCAAAGGAAAAAGGGGGAAGAGGAGAGAGAAGAGAAGGGAGGGAGGAAATAAATCAAAGTTAGACAGATAAAGGGGGTTAATATCAGATATAAGCCAGTCAGTCCAACATCATCTACATCTCAATGAATAATCTAACACTGCCCTTGAGCAAGGCACTGTACCCCCCAACATCTGCACCCTGGGCGCTACGAATCGCTGCCCGCCGCTCCAGTGTGTGTATATGGCATCTGTCACTATGTGTGTGTTCCTGTGCATGTGCATGTGTGTTCCGACAGGTGCCAGCTGGATGGGATAAATGCAGAGAGATCATTTTGTGCGTATAACATAAAGTTTCAACAACAAGATCTGTTTTTAGTGTAATATTTTACGGCATGATTGGTTTATTTATTTTTGTTCAGTTCTAGAAGTAAGAAAACCTCTGACATCTGTAAAATGGCTGGACTCACGTTCAGATATTTATTCATTGGGTAGGTATTAGATTTTCAATGTTGGTATTAGCATATTTATCGATGTTGAGTGATTATGTTTCCTCAAAAGATGCCCTGTGTTTTGTCTCTTAATGTTAGTGGCACCTTCCATTGATGCTTTCAGTAATCGCCATAATCTCTGAATGTATGAGACAATCAGAATGCACAGATTTGATTGGCTGAGTAGCATCATTGAGATGATTTATAACATACACTGTATGAACAGAAGAATTTGGCCACACCTTGGTGGATAATGGTATGGGACTGTTTTTCAGGGTTCGGGCTAGGCCCCTTATCTCCAGTGAAAGTCCATGTTAATTCTTCAGCATACCAAGGATATTTTGGACAATGCTATGCTTCCAACTTTGTGGCAACAGTTTGGGGAAGGCCCTTTTCTGTTCCAACATGACTGTGTCCCAGTGCACAAAGCAAGGTCCATAAAGACCTGCCTGTGCCTGACCTCATAACTGCTCTACAGAATGAATGGGCACATATTCCCACAGAAACACTCTTGTGAAAAAACCTTTTAAGAAGAGTGGAAGCTGTTTAGCTGCAAAAGTGGGGCCAACTCCATATTAAAGTATATGCATTTGAATACAATGTCCTTGTTGGTATAATTGCCAGGCGTCTGAATACTTTTGTCTATATAGTGTACATTGCTCCTGTTCTGCTGAACCAGTGCTGTAAGCCGAAGCTTCAAATATTCATAGATGCTGATAACTACAGAGACAAATGTATTCAGGACAACAAATTGATACTACAAAAACTACTAAAAAAATAGCCTTGGAATGACCATGCTTAAGAGTGCTGTTCATACCATTGGTCTAGAAGGAGGTAATACTGTTTTTATGTAATGTTTCAGTTCTTTAAGTCCAAGACTGACATCTGTTTGACAAAGCGAGGCCAGTCCAAGTGGCTGTGGATTGTCCAGGCATGGTTGCCACTGTCACATGGAGACCTCTGAACTGCTGTCCACAAATTTGAATAGATAGTTAACTATCTTGCTACAGTCTGAGGAAAACAGAAAAACAACTGTGGCCAGGCTGGTTACAATTTGATATCCAAAAATAACAACACTTTGTTTCCCAGCCGTAATGAAAAACTTTAGTTGCTCTTAGCAACAATACTTTAGCCTCCATTTCCATCCCTCTGACAAGAAATGAACTGACATGGACCAGAAGAAGAAGAAGAAGAAGAAGGCTAAAGTGAAAGTGAAGTGAAACAAAATGGCAACTGAGACTGATTATCAGGCTGAGGTATTAGTTCAAGAGAGTGGGTGGATACCATGATCTTTTTTTGAAGCTATTTGAACAAATGAATCATTGTTTAACTTTCTTTATGAGTTTTTTTTTCATTAATTCATATTCATATTTATGTGTCTTACAGTGTGGATTGTACAAAGATGTTTGATATTTCTTTCTTCTTCTTTATTTTTTTTTAGAAAAACAGATTAAAACAAACTCGATAACAGTGACTGCACAGATCGTGTCAGGAACGCCGACCTGATAGCATGGATGATGTGGTGCCCCAAAACTAAAACTGACTTATTAACTAAAGGACTACATATTACAGCACCAAGATCTAATTGGTAGAAATATTTACTTTTCATATTTATTTCATTGCAATGTTAGATGCAAAGAGATAACCAATGACAAAGACAGAAGTGTCAGTATTGTTGAGGCTGTTGTGGTGACTAACTAACCAACATTTGGAATGTTGGTTAGTTAGTAGGTTGATTTTACTGTGACCACAGTATGAATGTTAACGTTGCTTGTAGTAACACTATAGCATGCAGCCCAATGTGGCTCAGATTTACCCCTATCACTGCCAGATGGACCTAATGTAGAACTACACTGTGTTCCAAATTATTATGCACATACTAGTTTTGTTATTTTTTCCATCATAATCTGGATTGTATTAAACAAAATTACTAATGATGACACTGGCATTTTATGCAAAATAACTCAAAGTGTGCAGTGTTCCAAATTATTATACAAAACAGAATTTGAATTTGTCCATGTACAGTTTCTGCCTGTGTTTCCTTTGAAGATGCCAGAATCACCTCCTAGAGCTGTTGCTTTGAGGTAAACTGCTGCCCACCCTCATACAGCTTCCTTTTAAGGATGCTCCACAGGTTCTCAATAGGGTTGTCAGGGGATGACGGTGGACACATCATGATTTTTTCTCCCTTTATGCCCAAAGCAGCTGTGGTATTTTTTGTAGCATGTTGCAGCATGGTGCATTGTCATGCATGAAAATGATTTTTATACCATGGCAGGAAACAGGCAGTTAGGAACTCCACATATTTTGTAGAGGTCATTTTGACACCTTCAGGCACCTTAAAGGGCCCTACTAACTCATCTCCTATGATTCCAGCCTAAACCATCTCTCTACCACTTCCTTGCTGATGTTGCAGCCTTGTTGGGACATCTACCAACCATCCAGAACTCCATTCATCTGGACCATCCAGTGTAGCATGGCACTGATCAGTGAATAAAAATGTTGAAAATTAGTCATCATGCATTTCTGAGCCCACTGCAGTCGTTTTTCCTTGTGGGAATTGTTTAAGAATGGCCAAAATACAGCTTTTTGCACATCAGCAGGCCTCTGGAGTAGCCAGCATCAAGAGGTTTTTGGGACTCCTGAGGCACCAGCAGCTTCAAATACCTGTTTGCTACTCATCAGTGGCTTTTTCACACTCATGCTCTCTTAATACGATAAATTTGCCTTACACAAACCTTTCCTTAACACGCATTTATCTGAACTAATGCACTGTACTCTGAATCAGACACAAATCTTCTCACAGTACGATCGTCTCTTAATTTTTTGTGAAATATCCAGTGTTTTCATACCTTTTGCAAGTTACTGCACTATTTCATGCTTTTTATCTGCAGAAAGATCTTTCTTTTTCCCCATATTGCATGAAACCTGTGACTTGTTTAATAATGTGGAACAACCTGCTTAAGTAGTTTCCTGTTAATTAGGCTCAGAAACAAATTACCAAACCTATCTGATTGATGTCAGTGTCATATAAGCAAACAGGGGAAGACGCACAATTGAAAACTTTCATTGAAAAACTAAAAATCAGATGTTTGTTTATTTGAAATCATATTTGCATAATAATTTGGAACACAGCGTACAGATAGAATTTGGTTTTTAATGATAGCAGTTTTTCCTAGCAAACCTGGAGAGAAAGGTCTCTCACAGTCAGGGTCAGCACCTGGGTCTGTCTCACTTCTTTTCCCCTGCTTTTCTTTTTCTCTGGACTTCTTTCTCAACCCTTCCCAACCTCACACACACACACACACACACACACACACACACACACACACAACCACCTCTCAGTCAACAGAATAAAGCCATGTATTTCCTGTTGTCGGGAACTGAGCTGGACTGTTGACCTATAGCTGTAACAGGCCTTAAGGGGAGCTGTGATCGCTTTGCTCTTTGAAGGTTGGACTCTTGCCTTCATCTTGATTATACAGCAGGAGACATTTCAGCTCAGTGTTATGAGGAAAACATCCTGGGGTCTGTCTCTTCTGTGCATCTGAAAGCCTGTCACACAGTCACAAGTTGTTAGGTTTGAGTGACGTTTCACAGAGGGTCTTAAGAATGAATAACAGCATGGTAAGAATAAAATGCAATGATTAAGAAATGGTGATGTAGTGGCAGTGAATAGGATACATCACAATAAGCTTGTATGTAAGAAGGGGAATATAAAAAAGATCTAATTTAAATTGAAAAATAAAGTGCTTCCAACTTTGTGGCAACAGTTTGGGGAAGGCCCTTTCTGTTCCAACATGACTGTGTCTCTGCACAAAGCAAGGTCCATAAAGACATGTTTGATGAGATGATAAAATGGAACATGTATGTACTATCAAAATGGACCAAAAAATAGTAGTGTAGTAATAGTAAAATAGTAACAATAGAAAGGTTTATAGGTGATTAGGTGGAGAACAGATGCAGAGCCTTCTGTTGTACACATGCTGCCATTTTGTAGACAAAGGTACATGTTGTTAAAATTAGACTGTGTAGTTACATCATGAAAAATATGCTGAAAAAAAGACCTCGTAAACATTTCCTCAGCACTTTTTCTGTAATAATGACTGAAATACATTAAAAGTTGTGTCCACCAAAGTTTTAATTGTTTGTAATAGGAGAGCTGCATATTTACATGTTGCTATGATATGCTATATGAACTGCAGCATGACAAGATACTGAGTGTCTATTTTACACAGAGCGCTGCATATTTAGAACTTTTTTCTGGTCACCAAGAATTGAAAAATGCTTGACTTTGACTAAATACTGCACTCACCACTGTTGACTACTGACTAAAAGTAGAAGTGTACTTCTCAAACATGTCTGTAATGTATTTCACTCTGTGTATTGATTTGTAGACAAGCAGTCTTATATTTAGTTGTATTGCTGAGAGGAAGTGAATGTAGTGACTTAAGAATCCAGTAAGAACTGTAGCAGCTGGATTTTGAGTAAGCTGAAGCTTCTTGAGGCTCTTTCTGGGGACCATCGCTGTAATCGCCCCTGCTTGAAATAAAAATGAGTTTTTCCAGGCCGGCTTTGGTAAGACACAGTCTCTGCGATTGGCTGTTTTTCCAAGCTGATGTTGTTACTGCTGTTAATATTAAAAATACAACGTGTACAGATGTACATCCATTTTGGTTGGTACATACATATAACACCATATTATTACATTTTTATTAAGATAAGATAAGATAAAATAAGATAAGATAAGATAAGATATATCTAGTGATATCTAGTAATGAGAAATATCTAGAAAAAGTCATGCTGGTGCTGAGGAGTGTGACAGCTGCTGGAATGAAGGAGCTGTGGTAGATCTCCTTCCTACATGGTGGGAGTAGCCGACCACAGTGTCATGCATAGACGCCTGCCCTGCAGCATCCTCCTCGCTCCCACCTCCTCCATGTTATTGGGTAGAGATCTTACATTCCTTTGATAAGAGACGGTACGGATGGTTTGTAGCGACTTTTCTGCTTCTGGCACTTAGATCCAGCTCTGCATCCTCGTCTTCTTCTCCTCAGTTCGGCAGGGATCACCGGTCTTTCCACAGATTGTATGCCAGCGCTACCTGGTGCTAACAGTGCTGCCTTCTGTAATAATCGCTGCTATATATCATAATTTATTACAAAATGTGGGGAAATGTATTAAACTTTGCGTTATTAAATAACCCTTCGTATAACATATTATATCATCAGAACCCTTTATTGTAAAATAATCAAGTGACAGGGAGAAAGGCTGGATGTAGAATGTGAATTTATGATTTAATAATGGGATTTAACTAAGATGCAGTATGATCAGTGCTACATGGTATTATTTATATTGTGATCTTTCTTTCCTCCAATCTTCTTGCATTAATTTAAAATATGATTTTCAGTGAAGTTTTGACTGACCCTGGTCATTTGATTTCACGTTTTTAAATGTTCAAGTAGAAAAAAAGCTTCAGCACAGAGAGCCCACTCGGGTCGAGGCCCCAGTATATGTGCATTTTATTTGTGCAGGCAGGTGTGAATGTCCACGTTTGTGTGAGTGCGTGTATCAGTTGCAAACAGTGGAGTCGAGTCTATTCTTGGCAGGCCAGTGTGTCAGGAAGCTCAGATAGGCAGTGACAGCTCACCTGTGGTGCATAGGGCACTGCTGGCCTGCAGGCAGACAGAGGGGGGAAGAAGGGAGAGAGAAAGAGAGAGAGAGAGAGAGAGAGAGAGAGAGAGAGAGAGAGAAGGGGGAGTGGTGGCGATGACACAAACCCAGCATGACTCACCCACGTAGACACACACAGCAGGGGTTAACACGATCACATTACTTACTGCACAGCACAGGTGGGGGCTGGAGGTGGCAGCGGTGGTGGGAGCTGTGGACGACATGTATCGCCTTTGATGAAAAAGGATGGAAGGCTGGAGAGGAGGACTTCAGAGGGAGGAGGGGGTGAAAACAGAGGAAGAAGCCCCAGTGGACGGAGATGGATAGAGACAGGTCTCCACTGAGAGGGGGGAACATTTAGGAGATCAAGGCGAAGCTACATCTCGGATAATACAAACGTAGATATAGAATATGACAGAGGGCTCTTTGGGTATCTGATCGTATTTCCACTTCACTTCAACAGATCTGACAATCAATTTCTGTTCTGTTTCTGTGACTGCAAACAAAACACACAGCAAAGCACTTTGTATGTGCATTTGACCCAATGTGAGTCGATATTTGAAGCAGTTTATGAATTTTAGGGCGATTTCTAAGAGCTTGTGAGATCACTTGATATCTTCATACTCAGACTTGTAAAATATGACAACAAAGATAAACCAATTATGAATGTAGCATTCAGACAACAACTTTCCATGAGTCTGAAAGTAGACACGTGGACCAGTGGTGTCTTAAAGAATAACTACATGAGGCTGCTGCTGTCTCTGCTTGAAGTTTCAAGATTATTTGTAACACAACCAGCGAGTTACCTCCTCGATTACACCCCTCCCTATACTAAAGCATATTTGTGTGTGTGTGTTTATATATATATACATATATATATATAAACACATGCAGTAAGTCATAAATCTATAAGAAATTGTTTTCTTAAGGACTGTATTGAAAAACTGAACGTTTAGAGTGTATAAGGTCTCAGCACATTATGACAGAAGTATATCGCTGTCCAATGAAATGATGTAAGCCCAAAACTTTGAAAAAAAAAACCCCTCACAGTATAAATCTAAAACACTGCAATATTTACGGTTAATATTTTAAATTGATATGCATGAATTAGATTGATATATATGCAGTACAGCTGGAAGCCTACATGTTTCCACAGAGCATATTGACTGTTTTAGACTGAAATCAGCATAATGACCCTGGCGTGTGTGCATCAGTCAGTTGCAGCAGTTTTTGGGTTGACAGTATTTGTGCAAAATTTTACAATTTCTGATGATAACTCTTTCCAAAATACCACTTTAAGACAGCTTGAAGAACACCACAAATAAATCCATGCTGTCATTTTGTATCAAAATCTACAAGAATTGTATATTTTGGTAAATGAATGGCGAGCACTTCTCTTCCTGAAATTGCTCAGAAACCATTTTTAGCAGCATATGTAGGAAAGCCCTCAATCTTCTGAGTGTCGTCGTTTGTGATTATTAGTAGGTAATGTTATACAGTGAGGTCATTTCAGTGCTTACTACAATAAAACGGCTCCTATGGGGACTAACATCATCACATGTAAATACAACTGGGCTCAGGGAATCCACAAGAGTCTCAGCTTTCCAGTCAGACCCAATTTATGTAATTCCAATACTGTTCAGGTATGCGGAAATATTCAAATACACTGGGCCAAATTAACACATTTACTCTGCATGCAGTGCTGCTGTGTTTTTGCCCAAAGCTGGATTAATATAAAGTGGACAAGTAAAGGGGGCTCATTACACCCATCTTCATTCAGATCAGTTTAGAGGTCAAGGGACCTTTTTCGAAAATGACTATGCCAGTTTTTACTTGTATCTGTGACCTAAGGTGTATTTTCCATGTTCTAACATTTTTAGACGTGTACACGCTACTGACTGTGTCCGACCACATCCCGTTTAGGCACAGATGGAGGGCTGGAGCTCCTGCTGCTCTGCTAGTGTGCTGCTTTCACTCTTACAGACTGTGTAGACATTGTGTCAGTGTTAAGAGCTCAAAGAATTTTTTTAAACATCAGAGCTCTCAACAAGGTCTGAGATGACTAAAAGAACTACCATCTCTAGTACTAAGCTACCTGGCTCATGGCTTTTCATGGACAGCAGAAGCCGGTTCCATCCTCTGTGAAAACAGAGGTAGCAGAGAGACATATCAACACAAAACACTGCACTTCATAGACAACAATTGTAAAGAGTAAAGAGTGTTAGAATGATATTAAGAGTTGACAGTCTGACCTGCTATAATGCACTTCAAGATGGCGTTTGGGGCTACATCATACAGTGTATGTATGTGTTCCACTTAAAGCTAAAGGGTCTGCAGAGTCCTGTGTACTCGCTGGGTGTAGCTGCATGTTTTGCCAAATAAAAGCCGGTCTCAAATAGAGGCTGGGTTTGTTTTTTAAAGATGTTCTTTGAATATATAGAATTAAAAGGTCTTAAAGCCCACCAGATTGTCCACTGAGCTAGTCCAAAGCTGTGTAGATGGCACAAACAAATGTAAATCCAATATGGATACGATACTGCCATAAGATTTTACACAATTCAGTAGTCATTTTGTAAAAACCATGCACTGAAGTTTAGTTCCTTCAGATTTCGGTATACATGCTACAGATGATCCTGTGGAGTCCTTTCTTTAGTCTGTAAAGGTGCACTGATCAAAATAAAAATAAATAATAAATGTTTTTTTTTATTATTATTTATTTATTCATCCTGGTTTAAATCAACAATTTCATATGTCTCATCTTTTCTGAGCAGTTGTGTTCACAATATCAGCAGGTTGAGTTCAGTGATTGAAGGAAATCTAAGCCTTTACTTTTTGCATTATATTTTTTTATTTCTATTCTATTTTGCGCAGGTGCAAATCTTCTATAGAACAATACACAGAAGAGTTCTTAAATGGCAGAGAGACTTGTGAAGCATATGGACGCAGACAATGGAACGTCCTCACTCTGAGGACAGAAATAGTGTGCGAGCAGTAGTGTTTCTGTGTGAGCTCGTGTGAGCAATGCTGTGAGCTCCATGTCTCTCAGTGTGACGCTCACTTTCACTGAGCTGTTCAAGGGCCTCCCAGATCTCTAGTTGTATGTTTGTCCAGGAGCCCCCGCTGCTGGGCACTGTGGTGACCAAATGGCATACACAAACCCAAACGGGCTGATTGGTCCCCGACCAGATCAGACCAGCATGATGTTCTACTGAACACATTCTGCCCTCTGAGATTGTGACCAGGTAGCCATCTGAGGATGAGGAAAAAGGCCGGATGGTTGGCAGCAACATGGAGGGAGAATAAAGAGGATGTATCAAAACAGGAGCGAGGTTGAAGGAGAGGAGGAACAGGGAGCTGAGCGCAGTGGGAGGGAGAGAAGAAGTTTTGGGAAAGGAGGAGGAGGATTGTTGAAAGGAGGAGGGAGGTGGATGTGGGAGGACGGAGAGAGGAGCGCAGGATCTTAAATAGCCGTTTGTGCAGCTTGGCAGGCCAGCAGCGCTAATGAAGACTTCAGAGCAGACAGACTGTCCAACGCTGCTGGAGACCAGAGGCTGAGAGAGAGAGCGAGGGAGGAAAACAAAGAGGTGGGAGGGCGGTGATGAAACAAACTGGCTGAAGGCACGGTTAGAGCTGAGCTGGTTTTGGACACGACGCTTTGTGCTTTGTGTTTTGTTTTTTTTACCAGCAGCATCTTCCCGTATCTGCTCCCTGTCAGGTAATAAAGATGTGAAAGTGTAGAACAAGCTCGAGTCATCAAACCATCAGCCTCATAGGAGTGGAGGTAGAATATGACAGACTGTTGTAATGTTTTTAAAAGATGACGTATACTATCACTTTACATGATAGTTGCTTAAAAACACTCTCACATGTACAGTACAACCCCTAAATTCCACTGGGCATGGCTCTGTGACGTTGCGGCCACAGAGCTTGGTTTATGTGCTTCTACCATGAGTAAGTAGACTACGTAGTTAAAAACTTTCCCTTTTGTCAGTTTTTATGAGCAGGAGTCTTCACAGGCTGTTTTATTTTGAAAACTGACCGGGTTCTATGCTGTTTCGGGGTCAGAGTTCTGGCCAGCTCGATCTGTTTTGTCCTGCTTGACCGTGATCAGTCTAAAATAGACGTGTGTTCTCCGTGGTGCAGAGTGCAGAGACGCTTCTGAATGCTGCTGTGGTACCTCTGGTGGAATCACAATCATTGTTTAGAACCGTTGCAGCGGGAATGCGTCACAGCCATGCCCAGTGGAGTTTAGATGCAATGCAATCCAATAGAAGGGTTCTGCCACACAGTGATGATGTCTATGATGTCCATGTAAATACATTCATACATGTAAAATGGTATTAGATTGTGATAGCATGGCTCAGGCCTCATTGTCTAGTATTATTATAAATAATATAAAAGTAATAACATAGTTGAACAAATGAAAGATGAAAAAGCCAAAGAAAAATGTAAACTATAACCATCCACCATCTTTATCAGGATACATTTGTTCCCTCTGACTGCACATGGGAAGGTTTGGCTCACTTCACAGTTACCCTGTGGGTGTGCCGACAGAGAGAGAGAGAAAGCGAAAGAGAGGGGGAGGCAGAGATAGGGAGGAGGCAGGAGAGTGAAGTTATTTGGCCTGAGAGTCTCTGGGGCCTGATATGAGTCGATCTAATGAAACAGCCCATAGAGGAACCCCAGACAGCCATGGCAATAACTGTACATCTTGACTGTGGTCAGGGCTAATCGGTAAGAGGACAGGACAATGGAGAGGATAGAGTAGGAGGATCCGCAGAGGCCCACAGACTCTACTTGCCTAAAAGTCCCCTACACACGTTTTCACTCATGAAAATAGTTTGCTGTGAATAATAATTGAATATGTTTATGTCGACAAAAAAAAGTTCAATTAACAACTTAAAAATTCTTAAAAATTCATCTCCTCTGTAGATGGCCTCATTAAGAAAGCCAGAATTTACGTGCATATATGACGCATAACGCAATTAACGCGGTTTTGTTTACTTCCGGTGGCGGCTGACCCATAACCTTTTTGAGCGCTGAATCGTACGTCGACGTCGCCGCCATTTAGGATGTGGCAAAGTAGAGCTTTGTTTCCCAGATATATTAGTGTTTGTGTGAATGGGTGTATAAGAGGCATTAACTTAAAGCCCTCACGGTGACTGCGCCCTGGGCGGTCGCCCACATTTCCCATAGCTAAAACCGGCCCTGCTTGTATTAGATTATGGGCAGATCTGCCACATCCAATATGGCGGAGAGTCTATGGCGGAAAGATGGATAAGGACGGACTTTCAGGGGGAACATTTCATTTTAAAAAGTTGCCCGATGGCTCGTTGGACAAAAACAAGGTAATTTGCACAGTTTGCAAAACCGAATTTAAATTCCACAGAAGTAACACGACTTTAACATATCACCTCAAAGCAAAACACCCTGTCTACACTACAGGAGTGTGGCACTCAGTATATTGCCTCATTCTGGCTTTTTTCTGTTTGCACTGTGCGTATGTGCACCTTAAGCCAATAAAATGAATGAATTTCTGTGTTTATTCTACATTAATTTGATCATTTCACATAAATACATATTCATTATAGGCTTCAGTCTCAAAAAAATGCAATTAATTTATTGATACATTTATTGATTAATTATTACAGACATTTTTGCAATTAATTAGTTAATTTTTTTTAATCGATTTGGGCACGTTACTCACACAGCGGACTGCGGACAGACAGACAAAGGCATAATGAGATCATGTATGTATCATAATTACGGCTGTATTGGGGCACTCCTGAGAGGTGGAGGGCTTGCTCAGGTTGGCCCAATAAGCAGCTGCCTGGCCTGTTGTAGGCCTGCCACGGTTCAAAACATTTGTTAAAAATTGAGCGAACTTCTTCGTCAGAAGTACGGGCAGGGTATTGGACAGGGGTATCGGGAGGATTTTGGCACGCATTCGCCAGTGTATGTATCATGTCCTCATTGCTTAATATCGCTGCAACTAGATTGCGGGCGGCCTGACTCATTGTCTTTTACAGACTGTCCACTTACACAAGATGGCTGCAGGCACTGCCGCGAAGTCTGACATCAGTGAAGTTTCATTCAATATATTCAAGGTTTCATTCAATATATTCAAGGTTTCATTCAATATATTCAGACTTCATTCAGTATATTCAAGGTTTCATTCCATATATTCAGACTTCATTCAATATATTCAGACTTCATTCAATATATTCAGACTTCATTCAATATATTCAAGGTTTCATTCCATATATTCAGACTCCATTCAATATATTCAAGGTTTTATTCCATATATTCAGACTTCATTCAATATATTCAGACTTCTTTCAATATATTCAAGGTTTCATTCCATATATTCAGACTTCATTCAATATATTCAGACTTCATTCAATATATTCAAAGGTTTTTCTGAAAGGCATGCCATAATATACACACACACAAATATATAATATATATATATATAGATATATAATATAATATATATATATATAATAATATATATATATATATATATATATATATATAACATATATAAACGATATAAATATATATAATAATATAGATATATATATATATACACTATATACATATATATATATATATATATATTTTTTTTTTTTTTTTTTTATTTCAGAAGTTTAATTGCAGGAGACAGTTCTGACATCACACTTATGACCAGGTGTTAAACACAGACATTATTCTGCACAGTGGAGATCAACCAACCGAGTAAAGTGACAATAAGCAAAACACATTTTTCCCTCCTCTTTAGTTTCGAAATGACTAAGCCAAACATTCCAGTATTACAGATAAATAAGATGAACTATAGAAGTGAAAAGTATGAGTTTAATCTTTTTTTTTTCTTCATGTTTTCTGCTGTTTAGGGTTGCAGAGCCCGCAGCATGTAACTACGTTTGTGGAGCAGAGGGCAGCTAAACCTTCTGAATAAGCACCTGGCCTTCACAGATTCTGGAAATATTCAATGAAGGGGACTGTCATAACCAGTAAAATAAAAGCATTATTTTCAAACACTATAAAGGATGGATAGCTTTCCTGTTAAGTGGCCTTGTGAGTAATTAAAGCCACCATACTTGACGATCGCGCTGGCAGTCCTACTCTTTTCCTGTGAGCAGTATCACCCAGCTAGGTAAAGTGCAATCTTTGGCAGGGCGTAACACTGGTGACCCACAAAGTTATTATTAGTTTAACTGACCTTGAGTGCTGCTGACCTTTCGAAGCTGGACCAATAAAATAACACCTGTGTGTGACGTAGCAGCTACGCATGTATGGAGGGGAGGTGCAGAGTGATGGAAGATGGACACCAACACTGATGGAAGACCAACACTTTCCTGAACTCAACCTTATAACACAACATCAAACTACCAGCTGCCAACCTCCTCAATGAAAGTAGCTAGCATGAGCTCCAAAAGTCTGAAAGTCTCTAAGCTGGCAGCTGGTTAAGGCAGCTTTCAGTAACACAAGTGGAAGTTGTCATGTACGTCTTAAAGAGCAGGTACAGATGGCTGAGTGTTGAATAACTGAAACAAAGATTGGATAGTCTCAGTCTGGGGATCGCAACTTTTTCACTGTGCTGCAATTATGCTATTATGTTGCTATTATGATGCCATAATACATTCGCATTTCAAACTCTGTCTAAGCTGTAAATATATTTTTACAGTGGCTGTGGCTCAGTAGGTAGAGCAGGCGGATCCCTGGCTCCTCCAGTCTGCATGTCGAAGTGTCCTTGGGCAAGATACTGAACCCCAAATTGCTCCTGAACGCCGTGCCATCAGTGTGTGAATGTGTGTGAATGGTTAGCTCCTCAAACTGATGAGCAGTTGGCACCTTGCATGGCAGCCAATGCCATCAGTGTATGAATGTGTGTGTGGTTGGAAGACTAGAAAGGAACTATATAAGTACAGTCCAGTTACCATATATGTATTGGGGGTTGAGTGGGAGGAAAGCACAATCAAGCAGAAAAAGAAAAGTTCTTTTTATTAACAACAGAAATATTTGGATATTTGGTGTTTCAGTGATATGAATCATTTCTCTCTGAGGCATAAACAACTCTAGATCTTATTTCTACTTTCTTCTTTTTTTCTAACTTTTGTTGTTTCTAAGGTCTACAACTTACAAGGATGGCAGCCAAAAATATAACATCACACATTCCTGTGCTTTGTTGTAATAAAATCTAACAAAAGTGTCTTTTCTTACTTAATTGGCATAACAAAACCAGTCAGGTTTCTGTGCTTTGTTTTTCTTTTGTTCCATGCCCAAACCCAAGACTCATTCAACTTGAGCTATGACGAATTCAAGGAGGCAAAGTGCACCCAGTTGCTCATTAGTATGAAGTTTTTTAATTGCTAGTTTGGATGAACTTTTTTTTTTCATAAGAGTTGAAAAGTGACAACTGACAGTTTCCACCCACCCTTCACTCTGATCCAGGTTCCAGGCTGCTCCAAGAATCATTTTTCCAACTTTCAGCGATGTGGTGGGCGCTGACAGGACCTGAGCAGCCTGCCTGACAGACAACAAGCTGCACCGCGGCTTGCTGCATAATTTATGAAGGCAGATGTACAAGGCGGGTTATTAGCTCCCCATGCTACGCTGCTCCCCTGATTTACAGTTTAAGGAAGCGAGTATAACAAATAGAACACATAAACAAATCAAATCGGTGACAAGTTTGTTTGTCTGCTGGGGGAAAACGTGCAAAACAGAAGGCAGGGAGGAGGGAAAGGAGACGAAAAATACACAGCAGCCAATTAGTGGATGTTGGGGTGATTGTTAATGACGCAGAGGCACTCCGCATTCTGGTTGGGAGAGGTGTCACCTCTGCTACCTCTCATTATAGGAGATGGATCTCGCAAGTTTGCAGTGGCTGAAGCTATTAGGCAACAAATAGGTGGCTATCATGCAGGACATGGGACCAAAGACAGCTTCATCTTAATGAGAGCCTTTCTTATCCTTAATGAGCTTAACTAACTCTCTCCCTCATCCTCATATTCTCCCTCTATCTTGCTCTCCCTCTGAGGATTTCATCCAGCTCATCCCCTCCCCTCTATCCCCCTCTGCGGACCCTGTGGTTTATGATGATGGAGCTCTGAGGGTAATATACATTATAATGCTCCGTAATGGGAGGGGATGGCGGGATGGCAGAGGAGGGGAAAGAGGGAGGAAAGACAACAAGAGAAACAGTGGGTGGATTAGAAAAGGTCTTCTCCCTGAATGTCTCAGCTTTAAATTAATGAGGAGGCTGAGCGCACCACGATAAATTTAGCTTTTCATGTTTAATTATGCTATGACTGCGGTAGTTCAGTGAGGATAAATCACACAATTATTATGCTCCTCACCCGTCGCCTGTGTTGTTATCCCCCCTCGTTGCTGTTTTTCTCCTCCCATCTATTTGTTGTTGTTGTTGTTTATTCATAAGCTGATGTCTTTTCTTAATAGTAACGTGTGTATGGGTGGAAATAATGTTTCTATCAGAGCGAGCGAAACTCCCTCTGTGAGAGAGAGGGAGACAAATTGCAGAAAAGTGGAAAAGTGGATCTACAACAGGGGGAGGGGACTTTCTGAATGGAAAATTGTTTCCCTTCTTTTGTCCTCACAGTAAAGATGTAAAGATGTAAAGGTGCTATTACACTTGACACTCTTGACACAAAGAGCCTAACATCCTCTGTGAGGTTGTATTTAAACACAGCCGTGCTCTGAGCTAAAACCTAAACTCACCATGACACCATGAAGTATCGCCATGGTAATTACTACAACTGTCAACCTCATGGTGACGCTAGAGGAATCCTCAGGGAATCATCAAAGTCATAATGTCAGTAGATGGTAAATGGACTGTACTTATATAGTGCCTTTCTACTCTTCTGAACATTCAAGGCACTTTTGCAAATACACGTCCCATTCACACACATTCCCTCGTCCAAAACACCTGTGGTATTCAGCTTCTCACCTTTTCATATATGTAGGAGAAACTAGTACTCACCGAGTTTCTCAGCCAACAAAGTACATTTAACTATAGTTATACAAACGAACATATTCATAAATAAAATGTTTATTAATAATACTTTGTCCAGAATCCTTTGTAGACAATAGTTGCTGGAAGTCGGGAGGCCATGGACATCACCAAATGCTGGCTTTCCTCCTTTGTGATGCTTTGCCAGGTCTTTACTGCAGCTGTCTTCAGTTGTTCTGTGTTTGTGGGTCATTCTACCTTAAGTTTGTCTTCAGCAAGTGAAATGCATGTTGGACCGGGTTGAGTTCAGGTGATTGATTGGTCATTGCAGAATATTGCACTTCTTTGTCTTAAAAAACTCCTTTAATCTTTTGGATCATTGTCAAGGTTTAGACCTTGCGGTGAGCCCTCTGTATTTGCTCTTGTACTCTTCTCTTTATGGTAGATTTGGAGAATGATATGTCTACTTCCTGGAGAGTGTTCTTCACTTGCCTTGATGTTGTTAAGGGGTGTTTCTTTACCATGGAAAGGGTCCTATGATTATCCTACTGCTGTGGACGTCCAGGCGTTTTTCTGTTGCAGACCTAACCGGTGCATTCTTTTTTTCTTCTTATCAAACTGTTGATTTGGCCATCCCTATTAACAAGTATTCAGTATTTCAATTTCTAGCTCTGCTAATTTAAAGAACTTTCTCACTGAACAGCAAAATATATAGTGGCACCTGTTTGTGTTGCTGATGTAGTGATAAAACCTACCGACCATCTGTAGCTCTCTCGCTCTCTGCGTCTCCCAGTGTGAGTGCAGTTTGCTGTAACAGATGTGAAGGAAAGGGAGGACGTTACTGTGATACAGTCAGTGTGAGTCTGTGAAATGCCAAACTACAGGTATAGTGATGTAAATCTCCCCAATCTGCACTAATCCCAGATCTCACTCCAAATGCCAGATGAGCTGCTTACCTCAGCAGGTCCCATGGTAATCAAAGTGTTCCTCCTCGAGTAGTCACTCATACTGTCAGCTCCGGGCTTTGACTGATATGGCTGCTACTGATCGTTTTGGATGGATACATAGGATAGCCAATATTTAACACAACAACTGGGCTATTTATAAATGGTTAAGAGGGATGTCCAGTTCGATCGCTATCAGCCGATACTCAGTAAATGATGACGCACATGATATTTGTTTATTAGCAGACCTCACCTAGATGCAGAGCGGGCACATACAGTGGGCTCCCTTCCAGTCAAGATGCATGATGATGAAGTTAACGGAAAAGAAGATTCATTAATGTGGTAATGTAATATCAGGTATTAAACTGCAGATGCTCCAGTTTGAGCATTAATCACTTTTAGTCCATCAATTGGTGATCACTTGGGGCTCCTATCCCTAAAACTAACTAGGTTAAGGAGGATTGAGGAGTCAGATAAAGATGTCTTATTAGTTGGTGCTGTGTTTGAAAAAGGAAATCACAAATTTGTAGAGTAATTATTAAATATAGTGAATTAACCATATTGATTTGGACAACAGAATGTTGAACCTGCATCAGGGTGTCGAGAAGAATTCAGGGTGCTTTCATTCACAGATGTTGGGTTAGACTCTCCCACCAAGGTGGCGATTGGTGTCAGAGCTGAACTCCACAATATCTAATAGGCCTTCCAATGCCACTTCTGCCTCAACAACTTCACCCAGTAAGATTAGATTTTTATACAGCAGTAACAAAAACCAGAAGCTCCTTATCATCTCCAGTAAGACTGAAGCAGAGCTGTAGACCAATTATCACTTATTTGGTGAGTTGTTAGATTCAATATCACTGAATTTGGACGTGATGGTATAGAAAATCTGAGGAAAATTGGATTTAACCAAAAAAAGGCATCTTGGGCATCATATCCATTATGTACATTGTTCTAATCTATCTATCTATCTACTGAAAAAAGCTAAAAAATTCTAAAATAGGGTTTGATGTGCCAAAGATATTAAAGCTGCCCCACTGATTTTTGTCTACTTGTGGGCAACAAAACAAGCTTTTCACCTTATTGTGAATGTTTTAGCAAACAGGTGCTTCATTATACAGCAGATGGAATCAATATTAGATGTTGTGTGTTTGTGTTCACCTGATGACACAAAGCATTTTAGCTGTGGTTTGGTCTCCACAGATATCTACATTTGAATGCACAATCTGTAGGCAAGGGACCGAGATTCAGACAATGGATGCATTCCGGTTTAAGCAGGCTTTATCGTCATGTACGGTAGTTTTAGAAATCTTTAACCCCAAAGCTAGTATCATATGTGGATTGTTGGCCCCATGGGGCGAGTGCATCATCTGATGGAGACATGTTTATAGTTGTGGTGTCAGTAGTTGATGTTGTCATTTTTTGACCTTGTTGGTCTCAAAGCAGCATGGCAGCACTCTACCCTGTACTCTCCTGATGCTGAGCTCCTGCATATAAATGTTAAAATATTTCTCCTCTATCATCTGCGCAGCTTAACAGTAACTGCTCGCTTTCAACAGTTTTAAGGTGTGTGTGTGTGTGTGTGTGTGTGTGTGTGTGTGTGTGTCTTTGTATTTTGTGAGTATTTTTGCATCATTGTCAAAATGGACTGCATGTTAGCATGCTACAGAGTCTTTTTGTTGTCGTCGTTGTTTTAAAGGGAACTCAATGTTGATGCTTTTGACCAGCTTGGTCTCATCCAATTTCCTTTGGCCAATTTTGAGATTTGCAGTTTCAAATACATTCGGGGACCCCTGTCGGAGCTGACTGATTGCATTTCCACAGAGCCTCAGTGGCATGTTGTGCCTGAGATCAACTTGGCATCATGTGGCATGGAGGCAATTTCCATAAAATGCACAACTACCCCCATGTCTCTCTGTGTGTACTACAGAGTCACACGCTAGTGCGGATAGATAAATTAACACTACTGCTTCCAGTCTCTCTCGCTCGCTGTCTCACACACAGTCAGACGAACGTCCAAAGCATCATGGCTGCTCAGGTCTGTGCAGCAGTCTGGGGTGGTGGCATGTACAATCCTCTTCTGACTGTCATCAATATGCTAATTAGGGGGAATTAACAACTCAGGGGTAACTTCTCCACTTAGACACACACCAAGAGAGGAGCACAGGCCTGTTGAGAACCTCTCTGTCTCTCTCTCTCTCTCTCTCTCTCTCTCTCTCTCTCTCTCTCACTCACACACACACACTGGGAAAAAATGGCATGCACTCTTGTCCTGGAGACTTACCCTAACAGTGACCATCACCTAACTGGTCATTAGTTCTAAATTTAACATCAGAAACAAACACATACACACCTGTGTGAACACCATAAACAGAAATACAAAATGTTATTCATACATTTTACAGTATTAATATTGCTGATGAGTGAGTGACAGTGAAGCGCATGCTATGATACTTTACATGTTACTAGTGAAAGAGCACTTAGAGCAGTTATTTTTATCGAGTGTGAAAGTTCACAAAATAATCTTTATTCATGGTCCACTTACCAGGCTTTCGGCAGTTGCCATGGAGATGGCTCAGTTGTGTTTCTGCTTCTCAGAGAAAGTTTTCCCTTGCTACTGTCGCCCAGTGCTTGCTCATAGAGGGACTTGTTGGGTCTCTGTATATATTATTAAACAGAGTACGATCTAGACCTGCTCTATATGGAAAGAGTATATATACGTGTACGTGTGTGTGTGTGTGTGTGTGTGTGTGTGTGTGTGTGTGTAATATATGGTATATATGTTCAAAATATTTACAACTTGAGTAAAGACTAGTCCGCTCATCTAACGGAAATAAGGTAAACTATTAAATGATGATTTGCCAATACACTCTTGAAACTATGCCAGTCTAATAAACACATCTCACTTATAGTGTACATGTCATGACTCACAGTCTAACTGCATTCACTCCATAACAACATTGGGGTTGTGAGAACAGTGGAAAATGTAGGATGGAGACTGAGGATGAGACTTGAGCATGTCTCTGTTGCATGCTGGGAGATTTATCTTCACCCTAACCATGCAGACTAACAACGCAATATGTTCACTTCAACAACAATTTCAAATATTTTCACTCAACTATCTAAATTTAAATGCAAATTAAGAAATTACACAGTCAAACTCTACAAACTAAAAAAACAAAATGAATAAATGATCTTTAAATGTTGGAATTTTTAAATATGCATCTAATGAACAGCAGTATTGTCCCTGTTAATATTTGTTATACCAGAAGATCCCCAATGGCTGGAATGAAGCTAATGTTTCTCTCCTTGATATTCAGGTCTCTATTTCAGCATCATAAATAGCACAAAAAAATAAATAATAAATTTAATCAATTAATCCCCCCCCCCCCCCCTCTCTCCCTCTAATTTAACCGGGGCCAACAGCTGCATGCACCATTTTCTTTTTCACGTTTGGCCAAAGCACTGCCTCGAGCTTCAAATTTCTTTTTAATAATTAGAGTATAGACGTGCGACTGTGATGACCAACAGAATGTGGTAGAGATTGTTCAGGTTCAGTTTTGTTCTTATTTTAAAAATCCCTGTTTATTTGTGGATCACTTTTAGAATGAAACATTATTCATTCTCAGATTGCCAGCAATTATTTCATGCATATAAAAATGAAGACGACATGCAAAACAAAAACCCTGTCAGCTTGCTGCCAGTTAACAGAAGATGGTTAATGTGTGGATTACTGAGATGACAAATAATATTACACTATTACACATAGAAAACCATATCCAGAAAACATGAAATCTATTAGTAAATTTCATGTACACTCACTTTAGTACACCATTCACCCTGGTTCCATTGTGCCATTGTTTCATGTCCATTGCAACAGTTATTTTACCTTTTCCAAAGAAAACCCAGTAATTTTGTCCGCTTGATGCCAAGAAAATATGTGAAATACCTTTGACATACCCTGACCTGAAAGGTAATGTCACATTCTCAGAGTAGTCTGGTACAGCTGGCGTGCAGAGGCATGTGGTGTTGGTGTGTGTGGTGGTGTGTGTGGAGCACTCCAGGACTCTACTGCTCTGTTGGTCGGTCAGTAATTTGACAAAACTTTCCAACCAAGGCTGAAATTTGGCATGAATTGTCAACGTCTGATCATTTCACATGAACTAATTAAGCAATATTACACGAGAGGGTGAACTTTAACGTCATTATTGTCACGACTGTAATACGGTCAGGACAGAGGCGCTTGTGCCGAGATCCATTAGCATCACTGAAGTGCCAATAATAAGTTAAAGCACACCCTTGAGTGTAATATTGTGATTATACAACAATTACCAACTAAATGGTATAATGAAAAGATATTCATGTTTTGGGGCAATTTGCTCCTTAAAATAAACATTTCTTTGCTCGCCATTTGTGTTCTGATCTCTGTTTCTATGGAAATACATGGGTCTGACTAAAAAAAACAATCAGTCACAGCAGTAGACTGTAATGGAACCCAGTTCACTACTCGAGCAAGTAGCCCGAGCCTTAGTAACGACCTTGCAACGGAGACACTTTCTAGTCCCGTCAAAGCTTATGGAGATTGCGGAGTCTCCCAAACTGAATAAATAGCACACATATAAACACTAAACTGCTTTGCTAGTTCAGTCTAGTAGTGACTAGATATTTGCTGAAAAAGATATTTTTTCCATAGACACATTTGGGTCTTCAGTCCATGGACATGAGCTTATTTTGAATCAAAATGAACATCATATTTTTATTTAACGGAATATTCCTCTTCAGTCCATATTAGTCGACCTTTAGTACTTTATAAAAGTATTTACATGACTCAATTTCTACTATGAGCAAGCACTTGGTGATGGTGGCGAGACAAGAAAGGGGGGAGAGAGAGACAGTTGAATCCTGGCCACTGGGATAAGAACCCAGTTTTGGTACATGTGGAGCACACAGTTCAAATTATTTTCAACTTTCCAACCGTGCTGATGGAAAAACATTAAGAATTACAGCCGATTCTGAAAACAAACACATTCACCCTTTCATTTTCCATGAAATGGTTCCACGATTTGTCTGCTTGTGTCTCCAATACTGAGGTAATTAGAGTATGCAGAGTTATCATCCACCTCACATCAGCGTTTCATTTGGAAATCCGCACAAAGTGATGTCCTCAGGCAGCAAACAGCAGGTTTCCAGCTGATGGGAGCTTAGCAGCACATTATGAATATGCCTCCTGCACTGCTTTTATCAGCACGGCCTTGCCTACACCGGCTCTGTCGCGGATATGATAATGCATTCAATAACATGGTTTTCTCTCTCGGATTATATTTTCTCCAGAAACAATCAGGGATAGCATTTTATTTATTTATTTTTTTGTCCTTCCTCTTCCCAGAAACGTCGAGTTGTTTTCACTGTGAAACAAAATACCCAATAGACAAGCTGTTGAGTGCTTGAGGTAATGCTCTCATATTCAGCATCACCTGCACTGCAAAAGTAAAAGCCTCGGATAAGAAATAAAAAAAAGAAGAGAGAAGAAAGAAAGAAATGCTTAAGTGGGATATCTAGCTGGCAGAATCCATTTGGAGTGAGCAAGCAATTGCTGCTCATTGACACGGCAATGTCTTAAGCCTGGTTGGTGAATGAATATTTTTGCAAATATATTGCATGATTTTACAGCAGAGGGCCTGCAGCAGATGCAAACACAGTAAAAAGCAAGACAATAATCTGCGAGAGGAGCACAGTGTGTGACTGCCATCAGCTCTTATTTCACTTTCAGGAGCCCAAACAATTTTTCAATATCATGTAGGATGCACAGCAACACGCAGAGAGGAGGAATAAAACTCATTCACTGCAGACTGTAGCTGCTCTAAAATGTTTTTCACACAGCATATGATTCTGGAATCAGGACGCTGAAGTAGATTACTGTTTGTTTCTCCACCTCTGCCGTGTCGTCTGTGGACGGTAAACCTACACAGACACAGTGTGCGCTCTTAAATGAAGAGATACTGTGTAACTAAAAGCTTATTAGCTCATCAAAGGCTTCTGGAGTCCCCCCGCTTCTCTGCTCACTAAGCTCAAAGTGTCAATGTTAGCAGAAAGGATCTCATTAATTTTTTGGTGGATGAAGAACAGTGGCCACTACTCCAGAGTAAACAGCAAGGTTTTAATAATAATGGGCAGACGGCTGGGGCACTTTGTCTCTCTCGCTGTTAGCTGTCCTCTGACGGCTTAGTAAGAGGTGTGTTGGTGTTGTTGCTCAGCAGAGGAGAGGAGACTGCAAAGGTAAGAGAGGCACCGCAAGTGAGGACATTTAAAGTTACAGACCTCCAGGTAATAATACACCTGTCTGCTTAGTCTCAATCACAGCATGGAGATATTTATATTCAAGCTGAATGAGGAAAAACACATTACAGCTTGATAATAAGTAATAGTTTGATAGTAAAGAGGTAAAAGTAATTAAGCAATACCATGTAATTACCAAAGTAATAAGCTGGTGCTGTAATGTTAGAGTTAGTTAGTTTAGTCCTTAAATTAAATTCATTATGGACGTGGACTTAAAATCATTGTTTTATTTTATGTCCTTGGTGCCCTGACTTTTGGCCTTTGTGCCCTCAAAAAATTGACAACACAAAAGGCCAAGTGGCCTTGCCCCTAAAATGACAAAATTTCAGGTCTGGTTACATCACAACTATATGATTAAGAACACAAAACTACCAGTAATATCCATCAGTGGTTCAGGTTATCAAATCAATTAAATCAAATCAATTTTATTTGTATAGCCCAAAGTCACAAAGTACATTTGCCTCAGAGGGCTTTACAATCTGTACAGGGAGTGACACCCTCTGTCCTTAGACCCTCGGTTCGAGTGAGGAAAAACTTGCCCACAAAAACCCTTTTAACAGGGAAAAAATGTGGAAGAAACCTCAGGAAGAGCCACAGAGGAGGGATCCCTCTCCCAGGACGGACAGACGTGCAATGGATGTCACGTGTACAGGACAAATCAACACAAACATATTGTACAATGACTGATAAAATGACAATGAATTATAATGAATGATAAAAATGATTACAGTAATAGATATGGTAGTAATAATGACAGTAATAATATATGTAGTGGGCGTCATGCAGGATCACAGCAGCAGCCACGATCCACGAGAACCTGCTAGACGACAGAGCACAGAAACTCCGGGGAAGTTTGGTTATCATGTATAACACCATGACAACTAATGGTTACAACATTACAGTTACATTTCAACATACAACCAATTCTTGACAACTAAGGTATGACATCAGATATGTTTACATACACCTACGTTGTTTGTATTTTTATTTTATTTTTATTTTTTGCACATTCCAATTCTATTAAGTTCTTACTAGTAACTGAGGCCTGCACTAAGCTGTACGTGTGCAGATGTTGGTCCAGGCTCGAGGGATACCTGTCAGGTGTATTCTATCAGATTCAGGTATAACTGAAAAATGAATTTATAAACAATATTTCTAATATGCAGTGACTAGGAGAGATGTTGGTAACTCTGGATGATTTGATCCAGCATTAAGACTTCTATAGAGAGACAGAGCTGTAGACTAATAGCCTCTCTCTCTCTCTCTCTTCTCTCCGTCTTTTTCATTCATTGATTCATTTAGATGTATTCAAAGTCTTTAATCCTGTCGTGGATGGCTGGTAATGCTCCGTACACATTGTTTAAGTGATGACAGTGACGAGCCAGGTAAATACACTGTTGAATCATCATCAACATAGAATATTGTCTACCTTAAAACTGTCCTACAGGAACTGAATTTAGTCCAGTGGAAATGCAGGCAAAGTTTCTGAGCTCCTGCAAGAGAAGCTCGGCCTCTGGGGAATGTTCCTGTGGTGGAAATCTTCCAGGGGATTTAATTACAACTAAGCTTGCAGCTGTATCAGCCACTAACAGGACACAGAATACACTGAATTCCTTGACTGTCAACAACACGACATAATGCAGTCCTTACCTGAACCCCAATAAGCTTAACATGGTTGTCTGTGGTCACTCTGGTCCCATACTAGTCTTTGCAACAATGACATCCAGCGTTGGTGGTTTCAGTTCATTTAGGCTAGAAAAAAGAAAAAATCCTTGAGATGACCAACTTTCTTTTTTATTTTGAAATGACCAATCTTTTATGCTGCTGTTCGAACATGAATACATATGCACAAAAGAAAAAGACACAATCAAATAAAGCACAAAAACACAAGAGGAACAGAAAATGCTTGCTCCAGTCAAGTTCATTACTGGTCACTGACGAACAGAACTCTAAACCCCACATGCGTACGAGTGTATTCAAAGTCAGGGTTATTAGAAACAATATCTGTTGTTGCTGAGCTGTCTCTCTCTCTTTATGCTGGATCATCTGCCTGTGCATCATCCAGATGTCTAGATTATCTTCCTCCAAGATATTTCTCCTCACTGGCGACAAGCTTTTGTGGATCAGGTTCTACCTATTTAAGATAAGATACGATAGACTTTAATTATTCCACACTGGGGGAATTCACTTGTCACGTCAGCTCACATACAAAAGGTGGATAAGAACCTACTCAGAAAGAAGAAAGTCTGGTGACACCTGGATTTTCGAATGTCCTTCATCCATTTTCTTCACTTATGTCTCTCAGTTTTCACATATGTGTATTTTTGTTTTTTGTTGATGTCATTCTTTGTGTGGTCTACCAGCACGTTATAATAGTTTTGATTAAAATTTGGGTTTGTTCTGGACACTCAACATCAAAATACAGCATCAAATACAGTACAGTTCATCTGCATGTATGTTGTATACCAGCGCCACGATCGTTGGGTTCCAGTGTTCTTTGGAGCTCCTGTGGAGGCTGGTGTACATGATGGGATCCCTCTGCTGTGGCTCTTGAGCTTTCTTCCACTTTTTCCCATGTTAAAAGGGTTTCTGGGGAATTTTCTAATAGCTGAATGGAAGGTCTGAGGACAGAGGGTGTTGAATGGTGTATGGAAAAAGAAAACTGTGACTTGTGATTTTGGAACTGATTTGGCAGTATTTTCTGACTTAATTAATCTGACCTAAATATTATATAACCTCTTTTATTCTGTTTCAGTTTTCTACTCTTGGTGAGAAGAATTCAGTATTGCAGGACAGATATGAGCATGTCCTCGTAGGCAGATGGATATGAGGAGAACAAAATAAAGACAGGAACATTTAACATCTTGATCAAATTCACTTTGATCATAGAGTATATATATATGTGCAAAAAAAATCCTGGAAGTCATCCCTCATTCAGTGAGCAGAGATCACAGGCCAACAGATATATTACAGGATTCATCTGGGCTCCTCTACAGCTAAATAAATGTCCCCAATAATATATCAGGGCCCTGGCGATGGAGTAGACGGGGCCGCATGTGTTTTATCAGCCTGGTAATTGTTCATGTTGACACACATTGTCTTGGAGAGGATGAGATGGTGAGAGACAGTCCGCCTTATTAATGGTTTCTAATAAAGACAGGCATTTATCAAGCATTATATGGCACTGTCACACAGGGCAGGTTTCACACACACACACAAACACACACGCACACACACACACACACACACACACACACACACACACACACACACACACACACACACACACACAAGCGCACATGGAGGACTCTCTCTTTGTCCACCCACACCTTGGAATTTCCTCATTTTAAATTTAAAAGTTTTGTTCTAAGTGTTCAAAGATGATAGCAGGTGGATGTTTGTGGGAGGAGATGGTAAAACTGGTCTCTGTTCAAAGATGGTCTCTGGTGTCGGACATGAATGTCCTCCTTGATCTCCCTCCGACAGTCCACTGACTGTTGGTCCATGACCTCTGACCTCTTTCAGGTGGATGCTGGAAGTGGTTTAGGTTTGGTCTTCACAGACAGGTGATTCAAAGTTCAAGGTTATCTTAATTGTCAAATGTTAAATGTGTTATGCAGCAGGGTAGTGCAGGGACTGCAGCCAGTGTTCTAGTTGCTCTTAAACAGGTTAAAAGCACTTGGGATGAAAGATCCCTGAAGCAACCTGAGGACAACTGGACAGCATGGTCCTGGCAGTCAGCATTAGCCTTCCTCAGGACCTGCCTGTTGTAAACAAAAGCTGGCCTGACTCCTTCCTGAGAAATACTAAAAACAGAGTCTTCTGTCAAACAAGACGTTTCTGTTTCATTGATTCTGTCTTTAGATTGAACAGTCAGATCAGTTCATGCTCTGTTATCTTTTATGGGTACATTACATGAGTGTGAGTGTAGTGCACCTTACTTTTAATAGGTTCCATGTTTCATCATAGACCTCAAATATGTTTCCAAAACAGCCATTTTGAAGCTCAAACCTCTGTGGCTCTGGCCACCGCCATATTGGCTCTCCTGCCGCCTACCTAAATCTAAAAAAGCTAATCTAAAAATCAAAGACATTGATTATTGGTGGACCTGAGGTGAGCCGAATAAAGCCTGGTTGGTCAACAATTAATCTGTAACGACACCCGCCTGTTGATCAAAGCGTCCACACTCTTAATCCTGCATAACTTTAAGCCTTAATATAATGTGAACAGGTGAGTTGTATATAAAGTCACCCTCAGTACAGTTGTCATGAACGGGGGTATTAGCTACAGAGACCAAAACTGTTTTTTGTACCAGGCTGTAAACATGTTTTATGTTAGTTTTATATAGATATATATATATATATATATATATATATATATATAATATATATATATATATATATAATATATAATATATATATATATATATAATATATCGATAGAACCCCTATATATATATATTCCCAGCACTAACTGAATGCGTAACACGGCACCACTGTTTTACTGTTTTTGTCTATCCATTGTAAGTCTCCTTTGAGGCACATTAGAATGTGACACATTGTTTGAACATATGGAAATATATTACATGATTTCTTTTGTGTTTTCTTTCATTATTCTGCAGCTGTATAGGGACATAGCTGTAGTGCCCTCCCTCCACCCGCTTTTATAAAGATGCTTTTTTTTTATCCACACAGTGCTGTCTGGACAATGAACAACAAACAGAGTAAATTATTTATAGCTGTGATGAATAGGTATCAAGATCTAATATCATGCTGCCTGTTGATTTTCATACATGTATAATGCAGGCTGTGGGGCTGCTGAATGTGGCTTATTGGATGTAGAGAATGAGTTGTTAACAGTGCTGTGTGCTGCTGCTGCTTGTGTAACTGGCCTTGAGTGATTTAAATGGACTCAGTGGCCTTTGCAGACACAGCATCTCTTTGTGGCAAAGTAAAAGAGTGAGAATATGTTCACTATGCACTTGTCTAAAATATGTTCTCTTATTCTGTACCTCATTCAAGATCACTTCAAAAGACCTGAACTATCCCTTTAACCTAAGCTTGCTCTCACCGGCTACAGTAAACAAAGGTCAACAGTCTAAATTTTGATTGGTTAACAATGCCTATAAAACTGATGAGATAAGGTGATTGGCTGCAATACTCCTCCAGGACTCTCAGGTATGCGGTTAAGATCATGGTTCCTCACACTCTGGACACAAATTATTTGAGATCCTCCCCTCTGTCACTCCGACACCCCACCGGACACATCTCTGTCACGTCGAGGCTGCGACGCTGTTTTTGGTCCGTCCTGAGACTTTTCAGTTTCAGAAGCGTTTATCCCTCTAGACTTTGTTTACTTGCTCAGATTTGGTCATTTTCCTGGTTTATGTTCTTCTAAATATGCTTCTACATGTGTAAATATGCTACGTAGTTTCCCTTTTGTCTGTTTTTTTTTTTTTTTACGACCAGCAGTTTGAAGGGGTATTTTATTTTGAAAATCCACCGGATTCTCTATGCTGTTTCTGTGTCTGGCTTCCTGCCAACTCGAGGTGCTCGACACATCCTGTATTTGTCCATTTCTGACTTTTTCCATCATCTCTCATGTGTGTCTCTCTCTTAGCCTCCCGTTCTCTTTCTCTTTCACATTCCCCCACCTTCAACCCTCCCATCCCCATGTTCATCTTGGCCCAGTGACCACCAGAGGTAACTGGCAGCTGTGCTGCCTATGTTTGAGCATCTCCACCATCATCCAGGTCTGTTGGATCACTGCCAGCACCAACAGGGCCTAATCAGCCTGCTACAGCGGAGAGGTGGACAGAAAAAAGAGAGGGATGTAACATAACACAGAGAAGTGTTCACAAACCTTCACCAAACAGCATCACTTCAAAATAAAGGTCAATCCAGGAACAATCAAGGGGGAACTGTCATGTCAATCTATTCAATAGTTGTGGAGATATTTCAGTTTGAACCCATGTTGACTGAGTGACTGAACACTGAACCACACCACGTGTCCAGCATAGGTCAAAATACATAAATCATCATCAGCAGTTGTGTAGAGCAACAGCTGCAAACACAGCACAAAGCATACCAAAGGTGGATGACAGGTCTAATATCCCAGATACAACTGCTGCCATCTTATGCTGGAGATGTCATTTGGAGCCAGAATATGTGCAGCAGTGATCAGGGAAATCACAGTGTCTGACTTTGGAGCTTTTTCTTCTTTATATTCAGTCATATATGAATGTTTTCTTATTCTACATCTTAATTCTATGAAATGAATGATGAATTCATGAAACACCAATTCTGGCAAGCCAAGTCAGTTCTTATCCACCTAAGTGATGTGGAGATAGCTCCTTGATACACATACGTCGACTTATCTAGGTCTGCTAAATAAACGTTGACCTTAACTAGGAACAAATGTTCTAAAAAGATCAAATCTGTGCGTAGAAATGATGCATTCATGAGGCCTTATGGTTGCTACCAGCACCCATATCTTTGACCAAACTGCTGGCAGTTATATTGTGGGTAATGTAGACACCAGGAAGAATATATGGAATAATGAGAATGTACTTTTTGAAGACCTGCTTGTTGCTACTGAATGCTGTCCCCACCCCTGGCCTCCAGGATTCCAAGGCCCTCTCCTTGGTAACGTTTACTGCTGCACTTATCCACATGTGTAGTTCTCAGACAAACAGTATCATCTCTTTAAATGTTACCGATGTAAGAGGAGAGGCCTTGCTTTACGCCCACCAGAGGGTAGTAGCATCACCTCAAGGTAAATGGAAAGGAAAAAAAAAACAGCTATTAATATATGTGAGGAGAAATAAGTAATTAGTTTGCTAGAATAATTGCCTTCATAACCCCCCCCCACCCCCACCCCCCCACAAACACACACACACCCACAGCATGCCCTTCCCTCCCAGTGGCCAATTATCCAGGAACAATCGAGGGGGAACTCAGACACTAACAAGTTATTTCTACACAACGGTGTTGCGATGTCGAGCCCTTCTCTTCTTCTGTTTTTTAATTTTTTCACCCATCAGCCTTTGTGTTCATCGCTCTGTCTCTCTCAGGGCCACAGTAATGACAGTGAAGGGGTCTGGGGGGGGGTAATAGATGTTTATGCAGCACAGTGAAATGCCCCCATGATTCTCCTTTTGATGAGGGCTATACTTTGCAACAAGCACAAAGATGACAGCAGATGGCCGAGGCCCCCCAGCAGTAAAGACAGACATTACGGTCACCAGGAAATCATCAGACGGACAAGGGGCCGGTAATGAAGAGAGATGGATGGCTATTATTGTATTCCACCATTGATTGGCAGCACAAGCCTCTTTCCTTCTGTTCTGTTTCTGTTCCTGTCTGCCCTTCTTTTTTTCATGTTCCTGTCTGTCTTCATTACTTTTTTGTATTTGTATCTCTCTGTCCTTAATGCAACAACTGGAGGAGTTGTATCTGTCAGACACTGCTAACTCCTTCCACAGCGGTAAACAGCTATGAGCCATGCTTCAGTAAGCTTGTTTAAACAGCTGATCAAACTCCCACGGAAATCTGAAAATCCTAACGCCTTCCTACAATATGTATCCATGGACCCTCCCTCCCTCCCTCCCTCCCTCCGCCTTCCCACCCTTGCTGCACCTCGCAACACTTTCCACGCTTAATCTCGCAAATCAATGTCAATTACATACTGATTATGTTTAGTGCGCCTAACCATTTGTCTTGATTTGGGAGCCATGTAAGTGTGGAAATCAGCAATCCATGTACGTGCTGGTGGATATTGAGGGTGCGGGCGGGGGCGTTGCGGTGCCACAGTACAGTATTGTAACTTCAAAGGTCATGTTTGACTGTTTCTGCATCATTAGATATGAAGAGTAGTCCTGATTTACTGGGAAACACCGAAAAGGTCAAGCGTGACCGCTCTCCCTCTCCCCCTCTCCCTCTCAGGTCGTAGCTGTGCTTAGGTTCCATGTCACACTGTGAAGACAAAATGGCAGCAGCCAAAGGGGCCAGAGCAATACACACTGCAGCCAGCACAGCGGGTACCTGTCTGAATGTTGTCCACACGTCACTATGCCTTTGCGTTGCCATTTCTCGTCCTGTGCAGGTTGAAACGCAATGACTTCTCACGGCCCAGTGAGTCTAAAAATACACTCCACTTGTTTCTGCTTGGAAGTCTACATGATTTTTTTGTTCTTCCGGCTGTATTAACTGTGCTTAAAGCTCGGGAAGCTTTGCTAAGAGCAGATAAAAGACACCAAGCATGAAACTAATGAATGTAATCTCAGGCAATACAGCCCGTAATCCACTACGCCATGCCAGTAGTGTTACTCTGGGTGATAATAAATACAACATTAAAGGTTCTGCTCTGTTCTCATGTCACCATTTGTCTGTCATGGTGTGATTTTATAATGCAGTTATTGAGAATACAATTCTGCTCTGTGGTAAATTAGCTGAAATGAAAATAATCGTTTTCACTTCTGAATTGGGTCCAGCACCTGTGATTCATGCATTTAGCCCTCTCTGTATTGACGGGGTACCCACACACACAACAGGGATACTTTTTTCATGACTTTGTTAATCAGCGTGTTCAAAATGACTTCATATCATTATTTTCTGCTCTGGTTTTAATTAGTGATTTCTAAAAATACCAATGTGCATCGGTCCTGGAGGTCCCTGACACTCAAAAGCACCCAATTCCGCCTATGCATGGAAGTTTATTGTGTTTACAATTGCCGTGTGTCCTAATGTAAAATATCACATGCTACCATTTTTAAGACGGACACAGATTTTCCCATGTGGTCTGTCAACGAGCCAAAGGTGATGTTCAAAGTCAAACATACAATCCATCTTTTCATAATTAAATGTTTTATTACCAATTATGTTCTATTATACAAGATTTGACTGTGTGTCATGCGTTTTTCTTAAGATGACATTGGGGCCCATAATGTTCTGGGAAGAAATAACTCAACATTTTGCTGTGACGCTTTGTTATTACAGTAGTTCTTGAGTCCTTATATGGTAATTATGTGGGTGTAAGGCTAAGCAGTTCACCATATGAACCAGATTTTTAATATGTATAGTAGACTGTAGCTATGGTGCCATAAAAAGGCCACTGAGATGTTTTCTTTTTTTTTTCTTTTTTTTTGATTCACTGATACCTGAATAGAGCAGCACTGATCCAAACATGTGAACATTTCACTTACAAGTATGAATGTACAAATGTGTGAGGCTGACATGAGTGACTAAGTTCTGACAGGTTGGAGGAGTTGCTGAGGTTTTATCTGAAACAAACAAATCTGCTGCTAAATCCTTTTTGGCTTCACACTTTGAGCCGGTGCCGCCTGTCACTTTCACTGGTTGACAAACATGACTGCTGGCAGATTATATCAGCTGTAACCAATTAACTTTAAAGGGTGAGTTTGGTTTAATCTGGATTTTTCTTATTGTCAACAAATCCAATTTTACTAGCGAGCACCGCACCACGACGATATTTCACGTAATGGTTTAATGGAACTTTGTGAGTTCTTGACTGGTGAATGGATGAATAGATGTGGAGGGGCGGGTGTGGAGGAGGGATGTCGTTGGTTGGATCTAGGAGTACGTGCTGAAGGCCGGGCGGAGGGAGATTGTGGGGGTTTCTGTCTACGGTGTGTTTCCACCCGAGCTGCTTACAGGCTCTCTGACGATGGTATGAAGCAGACTGAATAGGAAGGGATGAGGTAAGGAGGGAAAGGAGGCTGAAGGGATGTGGGTACAGAAAGTGAGTGGATGGTTTAAAAAAACTGACAGAAGAGTAGGCCAGGTAGAAACAGACAGGTGATCAAAGGTGTGGTTGAGGCTTGGCCCTACTCCCCAACCTAAGTTAATTCATTAATTTAATTTAAATGTTTAAATGTTTTTTACCAAAACAAGCTCTCAGTACTTATGATTTTCCTACTCTTTCTGTGGCTGTCAAGTCCAAGTCTATCTTAGTTTAACTCAAACAGGAGGAAACAGTGCTTTTGATGGACACTGTTTCCAGCGGTGGATTAATCCATAGTTGGTGTTTTAGTGAGTATTTGTGGCAGTGGGACACTGTGTGTGGAACTAAGTCCAAATAAACTGCAGTGTGTGTATTCATGGTGGTTTGAGTCTCCACATGAAATTTGTCTGCAAGAGTAAAAATCACCGGAATTATTGGGATAATGGAGCGCTGTGACACTGAGGAGTAAAATCAGGCTTTGGATACAAACACAATGGGAGACATTGATTGTTGTTCTGGGTCTTTTCACAAGAATAATATATCAGTATTTTAGTTTTTCTCCTTTCGTTCTGTGATTAACTTTAAGTTGCTCTCAGTATACAGGTCTGTGCTCGAGCTGCAGAACGGTACAGTGAGAGGACTGTCTATTAAATTCAACATTCCGTCTGTTCTACTCTTCACAGGATGCAATACACAATAACAATTATTTAGCTAATATTATATGATCTTATTCTGCCTGTGCGTTGAACCTTATTCAAACAAGGACACCTTTAACCAAGCAGCCTGAGAAAAAAAAAAGTGTGATATTTAGCCACTTGGCAGAAGGGATAAACAAAAGGAGAGCAAATGAAGGAATGGATGGATCAAGGGGACAAAGAATTGTGCAAATGTTTACTTCTGCATTCAGTGCAAAAGAGGGATGGATAATTAGAATGACATTTAGCATAGCCAACGGTTTCCGGCTGTGTTGTCCGGCGCCGGCGTCTGCTTTCGTTTGGCAGCACATCATTAAATATCAACATGGCATCAATCTAGGGGCTGTGGCCATGAACTCCGGGCCAAACAAACGCTCATCAGCCACACCGTCAGTGGCAAGAGAGCCGGAGGTGGGTGGAGTATCACCGGCTTCCCTCTGCTCCCAAATGAGGTGAAACCACTGCTTTCCGCTAATATGTAACTGACCCCTGACAAGCACTATCTCCTGACTCAAGCTATGCAGAGAAATCCAGGAGGTCACATTAGCAGGCTAGTTATAATAGAGTGTCAAATGTCTGTCAGCGCATTCTGGGCTAAAAGGCTGTAGCCACACAATGAGTTGCCATCTATCTGAGGTTTAATACGTGACAACAGTGGACCACTCATAATCTATGGGCATCCATTAGCCAAGAGAACAGGGCCAGTATATGACATGATCCCTATCTCTCCTTTCATTGCTCTCCCTATTCCTCCCCATACTTGAATTAATGACACAAGAACCCAGGAGAGGAAGAGATCTAGTGCTCTCTCCACGTTATTTAAATGCCTCCTAATCCCTTTCCCACTGGAGGGGGGTGGGGGATGGGGGATGGGGTCAAACATGGCGTTGCAATAAGAGCGATGCAGGCGAGAACACGGCTTAAACATAAGGGGCCAAGCGATCTGCGCGTATGTTTTCGCATTAATGCAGACGGACATATTGATCCTGGATGCTGACTCTGAATGAAGCCAGCGAGTTCGAGCAAAGCTCATTAGACCCTGTGCATCCCTCTGGCCACAGTCAACAACAGAAACACACGGAGATGAAAGAAAAAAAAAAGAGAGACGAGGAACACAAAACACAGGTCACGTACGAGCATGTCTCAGAGCTATGGAAATGCTCACATAAAGGACGAGCATGTTGAATATATAGCTGCATCTAACCCTCTCTCTGGAGATCCCTCAGAACTCTATTGACAACCATAGTTGTATAGTATAAAAATACACTGACCTGCAGCCCCAGGGGGCTTCACATGTACAAAGATTGGCCAGATTATTTTAAATTATTTACATTTGGTGGATGTATTTACTCAGTAGTCCTTGTGTGTCGTACTTGTTATGGGGAATGACCTCAGTCAGTACCACACGGAAATCCATCCAAGATTTACTTATCTGAAAACTGGCAACGAAGAATTGATATTTCTGCACCTTTAAACAACTCCTCCATCAGCTGCAGCTGTCACAGGGAGAAGGTTGGACTTAAACACTGATATCATTTATAATTGCAAGCACCACATGCACACTGCTTTTCTATGAGAAATAATCATACAACATGAGATAGATGTTGCAGTTTCTTATGCAGAATTTAATAATACTAATAAAAAAGTCTGTTGAATAGACGTGTGGCTGATGAAGTGAAAGCTTTATGGGTGTAGACCTTAAAGCTGCCCTGCAGCACTTCTCTTGTAAGCAAACAAAAGTTATCATTACATTCAGTATTACAGCCCTCACCAAACCACACCATCACACACAACATATTGAATGCATTCCCTACCTCGTGAAATATTTGTGGAGATATTTAATATTTGAAACATTGCATTATTGACATGTGTGCTTACTTGCTGGGAATCACATCCTTCCTCTTTTGGTGCATTGCGATGTTTGTCGCCATGAGTGGAAGGAACACATTGCATTTACTCTTACTGTTTTTTTGTACACTTTCACACAAAGTTATTTTACTTGAATACATCAAACTGTTCCCATCTCAAAAGAAAGGTGATAAATCAGCAGCTGCAGCAGAGAAGAAGGAGCTGTGGCGTGTCTGAGGCTGCATGAGGGCAGAGCTCCGCAGAGGAAAGCCTCAGCTGACACTGTGGAAAGAAAAAAAAACATACATATGTGTGTGTGTGTTGACTGGCTGAGTGTCAGCATTGCTAAAAACAGGTTTCATCTATCACAATTTATCTGGTTTAGGCGACCTGCCCCTGAAAACATTTCTCCACAGTGCTGCCAAATACTCAACACTGTGTCTGTAGTCAATATCTGTGCTCTGTCTATGTGGTTAGATCTCTGCATGCATGCACGTGGTGTGTCATATTTCCAGCAGGCTTTGGCTGAGCCCAGAAACCACCTTAATCCTGCACTGGGTATACATTATCACATCTCGATGTCATATATTTAAGTGGCTGAAGGTATGTGTGCTCTTTAAAAAAACAAAAAACACCACAACATAGTTTTCAAACCTCTGTAGAATCAGAGGTAGGAATCAGAGCGTGCACAGTCTTAGCGCTGGTATAGTAAGCTCCAAGGTTTTCAGTCTCATTACTGGGGAGATTTGTGCACAGCCAGCTCAGCTGCCTCGTTTGAAAAGAGCACATCAATGAATGTTGTTGTCATGGTTTCCTTTGTTCCAACCTGCTTGAAGGAGTCACTTTGGATCGCTGTAAACTTGCAGTTGCAAAAGGAAGAGCGTGTGTGTGTGTGTGTGTGTGTGTGTGTGTGTGTGTGAGGTGATGCGAGGACAGAGGATCTGTGGCGGACCAATGAAAGCTTTGCTAACCTTTAGACGGAGAGAAAGAGAAAAGGACAAAAAGAGAGAAAGACGCTGTCTTGTTTGAAGTTATGTCCGACTGTTACTGAATTTCATTCTGTGGAACATCCCTCGTTTTTACACTGTTGCTATAGCAACACATCGCTTTAATTGTGGAAAGTATCTCAATTTCAGCTAACCCTCGTGGCTTGTAAGTCTGTGAACAAATGACTGGAGTAAGTCTTCACCAAACTTTGTCATGTGGTGGTTTTTGCCTAAGAGCAATTATTTCATTTACACTAAGAGAGGAGACGGTGAAAGACGTGGATCAGCTCAGTTTTATCTGCACACAATGCTCTCACTCAGGCCACTGACAGCAGTGTGCCAGCGTGCCTCTGACTCACATGTCAGATCACTCCTGCGTTCATTCCCTTCACTGGATTTCATCAGCAACTTCAGTAGAGTTCTAAAGTCACAGGGTCGACTTTGGAAAACAATAAAATCATTTCAAATAGTCGGCTGCATCTCTCAAACTGCACTTTGACAGTCATGTCTTCTTTATTTCTTTTCTCTTGACACAGCGCACTCAGATTGCTAGACAGACAAAATAGGCAAAATAGCTACTTTCAACTTTATGATCTATCTGTGAGGACACATAGTGAAGCAGTCCTAAAGAAAGTAACGTTTGCTTCATTTATTTCATACATGCAATACCACTACGGTCCTGCCACGTATTATATATGCATTATGTATTTCAGAGTTTCAAAGAGATTTAAGAGATTTCATTTGGATGGAAGTGGGAGTGACTAAAAATAGTATGAGGACCACAAAGATCTGCTTCACTTACTGTGTGGATCTAAATAACAGCAGTGAGCTGCATTTGGATTGACAGCGGATTGATCTGCCCGCAGGTTGGGGAGGTGGGAGGTGTGGTTCCTGATGGGATGCCACCCACTGTAGAGCAGACTGTTGGCCTTCAGCCTCACACCTTCCTCATCTGTGTTTGATCAGGAAGAAGACACACACCGACCAATAATAGTGCTCTGCTAGCAGAGCTCATCGGTTGACAGCGGTTTTATTTAGTATGAGCTCAAATCACATCTGACAAACAACGTCAAGTAACAATCAGCACATGGCCACATAATTAGGTATTCATACACTGACTAGCTCTTTGTGTCACTCTCCATGGATGTTAACTGCGAGCAGCACAAATTCAAACTGAAATCACATTCAGCCTAAAAGAATTCAATCACCTGTTTCCATTTGTTGTTAATAAAAGTGAAATGCTCCTTTAGGTCAGAGCTGGCTGGATGGGCGTGTCCGTGTCTGTGTTTGATTGACAGCAGCTGGCGGGCTGTCAGAGTGCTGCTGTAGGGAACTGGAGACAGAGTGAACAAACTTGTACTGTAGCGCACATGTCATGTGTAGACAGCATGTTGTTAGTGGTACTGAAGAGTAAAGGAGCACACCAGCGTCTAACTGGACCTCAGTGACACTCACAGGTATGTTCAAACATGCTGTTTAATGTGCTGCAGCTGAGAAGCTAATTAGCTTTCTAGCTGATAGCCGAACACTTTTCCTCTGTCAGTGTTTGGTGGCTTGTTCTGAAGTATGGTGCAGGACAGGATGTGTGTTTGTACGTTAGATAAGAAGAAGAAGACTTGGCTGTGGCTCTTCCTCTGCTCTGTCTAAGACGTGGAGACAAAGGATCTCCTGAAGCACTCAGTCCTGCAGCGCAGCAACATGAGCTGCTTTTCTGACCTGCATTGTGTTGTGGACACAGTTACTGCCTTATGCTGTAAGTCTATCTACTGTACTGCACATTTTCAGGCTTTTCTCAAAGAAGAAGATAGGTGAGGTGGTATAATACAGAACAGATGTGTTATGCACGTTTACACATTTACATTTAGTCATTTAGCTGATGCTTTTATCCAAAGTGACATACAGAGGAGGGAACAATCAAGGTACAGTGTGATAAGAAAGTGTTAGTGCAGCAGTTAGTAGGGATGGGAATCGAAATGGAATTGAAACACACAGAACCGGTTCTCAACAAGAACCGGTTCTGTGTGTTTCAATTCCATGGAATCGCTTGGCAGTTTATGTGACGATTCTCTTATCGATTCCAGAAAGCACGAATTACGTCACGTAACTTCTGCAAGTTTGGCACTTGCGTTGCAATCAGTAGTAAACAATGTCACCCACTCGGTTCAAACGCTCCAAAGTTTGGCTGCATTTTACCAAAACAGATGGCAACAGGGCGACTTACAATCATTGCAAAGTGGAGATAACAGCGTCGGGAGGGAACACGACGAACATGCAGAAACATTTGCGCACACAACATGCAATATTTTTAAATGAATGTCGTGTTTTTGACACGCCCATGTAACCCTTATTATGGTATTATAACATGAGCACAGGTAAGTAATAGTCAATGTTAAGAGATGGACCAGTACAGAAGACTATAAGCTAGAGAGAGCCATTGTTGTTGAGTAATGAAAAGACACAGTCAATGATTTGAAGTTTTTTTCCTTTTGTTTTTTGTGTGGCCACTTATTATTAACCAATAACACAATGAAAATACAACAGTTGTTGCAAGGCATTCAATGGAAAATAACAAACTAAAATAATAAAGCCGGCAAAAATGAAAACCCTTTTTGTCCCAAAGTTACCGTTGGGGCCCTTATTTCTTCGGATCCGTGTCAAGTGTCAGTGTATCAGTGTATGTTTGTTCTGTCCTACCACACAGTCCGTGAGGAAGGGGGAATGAAGGAATTCTTCTCCACTCTCAGTTCAGTATCAGTAGTTCAATGCGGCTCGCCACCCAGCTCACGCTGGGAATCTAGTTCTAATCTGGTTCTGGAACCACTCTCTGGATCTCTCGAACTTCACACGAAACCAGCTGGATCTCTCCTCTGGACGGTGGGATGTGGATCATCTAATGATGTCACAGGGAAAAAAAACCTGACCTACAAAGAGGCCAAAGGAAATCCAAATTGCATGTTGATTATCACTAATCAATAATAATGCTTCACATTAATTGGATTAAATTATCATCAAGCTCCCAAAAGGTTAAGTTGTACAACAATGTACTCAATTCAAACATTAACTCAGTTATGTAACCATAAATACATTTAAAGTGCATTTAATAACTAAATTCAAGTACTGTAACTCATTAATAACTGAAACAGTCTTAGTTACACTAGTAACACAGAAAATATCATTTTACAAAAAATAAAAAATATTGCATAGTACCCTTTAATTTTTTGTAGGAAACTGCATTAAATTCACCTAAACTCATGGTAATTAAGAGGAATTAAGGCCTATTGTGCTTATATGTCTCCCCTTGCACCGGTAACAATGGGAAACTGCACCAAAAATTCACCTCTGCATCTACCATAAGCACACACACACCATCATCTTATTATTTAACACTGAACGACAGTTTTAGAAAAATATTCTGAAGTAAACAGCTATAAAACACAATAAAACGATAATTTACATATGACACCAACCGAACTAAGTAGCTATACACCAGTCAATGGGCCATTAGCATCACATTATAGCCTATGGTGGCTATAGCACCATTAGCACCTTTTTCATGGCTATCTGCACAGATTAATGCAACTTTTAGCTGCTTTACACACACCCAACCAGGTTACACATGAATAAAAAACACATTCCAGCTTAACCGAACAGGTTAAAGGGTATTTTCACTCACCGAGTGATCAAGCTAGGAGCACTGTTTCAGGATTTAGCCGCGCCAGATCGGCGGAAATCATCCGGTCTCACAGAGCTCTACAAAGTTTAAATGTTGACAATATGCCGGTCAACCAGTGATTAACATCATCAAGAATTACTACAACTCGGTTTGGAACATTATTTTCATGTCTTACCCCGTGGATGCAACAGGTTTGCTTGCGGTTTGCATCAGGTAGCACATGAAACAACAGAGGTAACCATGACCGCAAAACCGGAAGAGAAAACCGGACGTGACCCTACGAGGTCAGTCACCTGAGCCCACAGGGGTTCACTGATTGGGTCACCCCACGTAGACCTCCGCAGCAACTCTATTTTTTCCTTTTTTCTCTTTATTTCTCCTTTTCTCCGTTTTAACCACTTTTACCCCAGGTTTTAACAGTTATTGGTGCATATGAATTAATTTTAACAGATTAACAATATATTTCAAAATAAAATGAACTATTTATGAAACATTTATTTACTCCAAAATAAAATAAACTGCTTTTTAGAATTTTTAATGTTTTTTCCAATAAATTGTTTCTGTCACCAATAAAAGGAATTATTTTAAAGGGATAGTTTCAACAAAATAATGTCACTTTATAGCCTGGGCTACACCCAGGACTGGAGATGAATCTCAACCTAGCAGCAGCGGCAGCAGCCAGGCTATGACCACCTCTGCAGATACTACGGAAGGTAAATAACACACTGCCTACCATGTTAGTGCGATGTGCTTCTTTGTAAAACATGCTATAACAGTTTACATTAAACGTGTGTATTTGCCACAGTTACACATCGTTACTAGGCTGTGGGTCTCTTTTGACCTCGCTGTTGGTTTTGTAAGGTCGTGATACTTCTAACTAAACAAAATTGATGCTGATCAAACAGTTTGTTCTCCTTTTTTTCCCACATGAGAATCGATAAAGAATCGAATCGTTAAGCAGAATCGATAATGGAATCGGAATCATAAAAATCTTATCAATTCCCATCCCTAGCAGTTAGTGCTGTGACATTCTTAAAGGGTTACATTTATCATGTCCAGCTGTTGGTAGTGTTGGAGAGGAGGTCCTCTCTAAAGAGCTGGAGGTCTTCAGGAGATTTTTAAAGGTAGAGAAGGACCTCCTGCGGGGAACAACAGACGAGTAGAGTCTGGATTGCCTTAACAAAGGGGTGGTAGAGCCAGGCATCGTTCATTGTAGGAATGCAATGGTCGTGAGATAACGTATGTCTGTATAAGGGCCTTCAAGTAGGTAGGTGCAGTACTGGAGACTACTTTGTAGGCCTAGGGAGTCAATCTTGATGTTGATGTGTATAGTAGGTTTGGCTGGGAGGAGCAGCAGTTCAGTTTTTGAGAGGTTCGGTTAGAGGTGGTGTGACTCCATCCATGTGGTGATATCTGAGAGGCAATCAGAGACCCATGCAAAGATCAACGGGTCGTCAGGAGGGAATGACAGATAGAGCTGGGTGTCATCTGCATAGTGGTGATAGGAAAAGCCATGTGAGCGGATAATCGGACCCAGGGAGGTGGTGTGGATAGCAAATAGAAGGGGCCCAGCACCGAGCCCCAGGGCACCCCTGTGATGAGGTGATGAGAAGTGGACAGCTGTCCAAGCCTAGGATACGCTGAATGAGTGCCCTGTCAGGTAGGATTCAAACCAGGAAAGAGTCGAACCAGAGATGCCCATGTTTGACAGAATAGAGAGGAGGATGTGATGGTTAACTGTGTAAAAGGCAGATGATAAGTCAAGCAGAATAAGGACAGAGGACTGTGATCTGAACCTTAGTGGTGGTGAAGTGAAGCTAGAAACTGCAGTTCCTCTTGTCGTCCACTTGAGGCTGTCAACAGAAGTGAGTCAATTTCCATAAGTCTCCATGTTCAAATGTCCAACTTCACAGCAGAAATAAACATGTTTACAGCCTGGTACAAAAAACTGTTTTGGTCTCTATAGCTAATTTCCCCGGCAACTGTTTTGAGGGTGAATTTCTATAGAACTTACCTTATTATATTAAGGATTAAAGTTTGCAGAATTAACAATGTGGCCATGTTCTATACAGTCTATACTGGAACCCATTAATGAACAGAAGAGATCCCTACAAGAATGCAAAACATACAGTATCTGCAATATGCAAGCAGCAGTAAATTGTGAAGCTTGATACTGCTATATTTCTGATCAGCATGTAAGCATTGGTTGCAAATCACTTTTATAAAACAGGTCCCAGGTGAGTACACTGAAAGGTTCTTCAGAATTTCAATTGTTTTTTTAACCCAAAGGGCACGATGAGGTCTGACATTATTAATGGCAAGACTTGTTCATTTTTGTTGGACTATTATTTCAAAGTAACAGAGCATCTCTTGGTATAATGTTGGTATTGGATACAATTTGCATCCAGTGCAAACATTCAGAGCCAGAAATTAGCATGTAACAATGTGGAAAGTAACAGTGAGGTTTTTGTCCAGACTAGTTCCTGGTCTCTAGGGATGTCAGTGTTGGTCGATTTGACTTGGCTGCTGCTGGTAGCAGTTCTCGTACATACTAGCCCTCCACACATCCTGTGCTGTACATGCCTGTATGCTGAATTTGGGAGCCCATGGGTTCACCAGATCAATTCATGAACCAGAGTCAGACAATGACTGTCTCATATTAGCCTGTGGATACTTCCTGCTGCCTGTAGACTTTGGTGAGACTTTCAGAGAGATGGCTGAAAGATGAGCCTTACACTTCCAGTACTTGGAAGTATTTAGAGGTTTAGAGCAGACAAAGGATGAACTTCCAACCCTCCAAATTTGTCTGTCTTTCACCATGCCCTAACTGCCTACATAAATTCAAAAATCAGTTTTATTACTCTGATACCGTTTGCTGCTGTTTTCACAAGGGTCTGTGTGATTTGTGGTTAATGGGCTCATGGTTCTTTAAAGATGAGTTTTAAGCCGGACTTAAAAAGAAAGGAAAAGAAAAACTAAAGGAGTAAATGAACAAGTTCAAGCATCAGATACAGAATTTATGGTTTTGTTTGAAGAATGTGTCAGTCTACATCAGCTAGTAGGATGGGGTGTATACCCCATCACCTTGACGTCCACCCCCTCAGAGTATACTGCAGTCCTTTTTACATTCTGGACAGTGGCATTTGAAATAATCTCATCTCAAAGACTCAAACTGACTTCAGTGCTTTCTCCTTTGAAAGATTCATTGGATGGAAGTTTTTTGCCTGTCATCTTTAAAATTCAGCCTGGAAGTCTGTCACTGGGGGAGTAAAAAAAACAACAGGAGCAGTTGACAAGTGTGGACAATGATGGAAACTTTCTTTGCCGATGGGAAGCAGGCCTGTCTGCAGGACGCTGGCAGTGACAGCGGGGACTGGAAACTATTTGCTGAAACTATCTCAACCCGCAAGCCATTTATCAGGTGGACTGTAATGAACAAAAGCACTATCTCAGAACTTTTTGTCTGCCGTTCGATACCATATCTGTCCTCTGTCGCTATCTAGTTAGTGCTGCTCTGAGGGATCGCCCTGCCTGACATTTGGGACTTGTCAGACACAGTGATGGATGATTGAGGGGGTTGTGGTAACACGTCTACCTAAACGCTCTCTCTGTGGAGGGATTCTGGCTTCCTCTAAACACGGCCACTGTGGGTTTTTACCAGTTTGCTAACAGTCCTGCAGAGCTGTGCTGCTGGACAGATTCTATCCAACCCTGTTTTTGTTCTGAAGAGTTGAGTTAAAAGTTCTCTCTGAATGCAGCAACAGTGTGTAGACTGGAACCTGTCTTTTATATTGCTTAGCCTATACTGCAGATTCTTGGTTAAAAAAATGACTCACTAGTTGTGTTTCTCTTCGACTTAATACACTTCTCTATCTCCAAAGAGCTCCACCAATAACAGTTAAGTTTATTTCAGTGTATTTCAGTTTCTGGTCTAGACCAAAGAAGAACCCTGATGCCAAACATGTTCAGGTATTTATACTAAAAATACTTTTTAAAACTACTTACATTTTTGTTAGGTTGGCTCATATTGCAAGTCCGATTCACCAAATAAATTTCCCATTATGCTAATGAGATTTGTTTATTTATGCTCCTAAAGTTACTATGTAGATTTCATTCACAAAGTTTCAGTAGTGGTTAGAAGAAAATAATAATTAATAGTAGCCTACAGCTGCCAATGATGTGTGGTCAGAGCAGCATTAAACAGATTACCAGATTAAGTTAAATTTAGATGCCAAAAATATGTTTTTACAGAAAAGCTGTACATGATAAGAGGCAGTCCAGGGGACTTTGTAGATGATGTTTCACTTGTGTGTAATGTGTCTGACATGGTGTCTGTGGCTCGGGAGTTAGAGCACCTTGTCCACTAATCAGATGTTCAGTGGTGCTTTATTTAAGGGGCTGCATTTACAGAATACATCTTTCATAACTGTTGTCCTTAGTGCGTACTCATCTGAAAATAAGAATGTTTTTGTACTTTAGAATGAGCCCTTTTATAGGTACAGACAGTCCTCTTCCACAGAGTGCGCCATGTTGAACTACCATGTGTCTACAGTAGCCCGGAAGAGACAAACTAAACAGGCTCTAGACAGAACTGTTTGCATATGTTGTTTTCTTGTCCACTTCAGTTTCTCCACTTGGTGACAGTGGCAATTAAAAAACCTGATTTAAAAGGCAGAAACCTTGAGCAGAACCTCATGGTGGATGGTCATCTGCTGCTATAGGTTTAGCTCCCAACAAATATCTGTAAAACACTGAACCACACTTAAAATGATAATTATAATATCACACACGTTTTCAGCACTTACATAGACATTTATCGTACTCATTATTAACTAACCAGAAAAGATAAGATTGTGTGCCTTTTCTAAAGAGTTCAATGAAGCTTCTGTCATCTTTTGTAAAGTAAATGAACATGCTGCGTCGATGTTGTCCATAGTTTGCTTGGGCGGGGGGCTGTGCACTGAATGATGAAACTGCCTATGGTACAAGTGCTTGCATAAATGTACGGTATGTTTAAAATATTTAAAAACAGCGCAATTATTCAATATTTCTTTTTTTAAGCTTTATCTGACAGAGACAGCTAAAGAGTGACAGGAATGTGTGGAGAGAGAGAGAGAGGTGGGGAACGACATGCAGAAAAGGACCGCAGATCGGATTGGAACCTTGGGCCACTGCGCCAAGGACTAAGCCTTTGTACACGGGGCGGATGCTCTACCAACTGAGCTAAACTACACCCCATCATTCAATATTTCTTTATAATGTCTGTCATAACTCATTCTTTAATGAGTGAACGCTGGAGTAGTGATAAATGCACTCACACACACACACACACAAACACACACACATACACATACACGCACACACACACACACACACACACACACACACACACACACACACACACACACACACACAGGCCCCCATGCTAGCTGGTATAATAGCAAAGCAGGTCCAGTGAGAAGAGCTTTACCATGCATGAATGATAGGCTCGGTTCTCCCTTTTACATTCACAAAGCCAATTCCCCAACCTCCATATCTCTGAACCACACACACACACACACACACACACACACACACACACAGCTCTCCGCTTCCATAGCTTTCCCTCTCTGATTGCAATTAGTGAATCATGCACTTGGACTTTGGCCAGCTATGCAGGATTAAATTATTCATAAATGTTAATAGGCGCTGCCTCCCTCTCTCCCTCTCTCTTTCTCTCTCTCTCTCTCTCTCTCTCTGACTCTCTCTCTCATCCCTCCAATCTGGGCCCTAGCTCATACAGCCCATGCCGGGGAGATAATATTGACCTTTTCATTGGGGCATGTTATTAGGAGCTGCTCTCTATTAAAACAAATGATGACATTGTCTGTAAAGCACAATACAATAAGTCATTTCAAAGGGATTACTTTAGCTTCCGCCCGGCGAGAGCAAGAGTAAACTCAATACAGCTCTGGAAAGTCAAACTAAAATGAACAATGATGAATGAAGTAAACAGTAGCTGGGGGAAAGAAAAACAATAGAATCCAGTTTAGCAGCGTAGCGGCTCTGTGATGCAGCCTCACCACTGTCATTTGCATACAGCAACGCGCAGATTCATTACTGTCGGCAAAAATCCTTTTATCTCCAATTTTGTCTTAAAGGTGCTACACACAGTGGTTTTTAAATAGCAGCATGTCTTTGTCAAATTAATTGTTATATCTTGGTACAGAGTAATTACTGTTAACAAATGGTGTTTGCTTTCTATCTTTATACAGTTAGCAGTCTAGTGGTATTGTTTGTGCTGTTGTGTCTCTGCATGAAGACCATGTTCCCCGTAAACCTTGTTGTTCCCACCTTCTCTAAGACTGAATTTACCAGAAAAGCAACAGCACCAACAGAACCAACAGGAGCGTTGGTAGTTTGACATTGGTATCCACTAAAACCCTTTACTGAGTTTAGGGTGGACGGTGCAAATCTGGAAACCTCATCTTTCCTACCAACAGTTGATTCATTTTTTTCAACTTTATTTGTTCAGGAGAGCTTTATGAAGAGCACTGCTCTCTTTTTCCAGTAATTGCAGGGTCACCGGTTCAGTTCTGGGCTCCCCTCCGTCCAGTCAAGGTGTCCTTGAAGAAGATAATGAACTCCAAATACTCCCAATGGCTGTGACGTCGGTGTGTGAATGTCGCTATGGCTCATCAGGAGCAATTGCCACTTTGCATGGCAGCCTCTGCCATGAATGTGTGTGTGTGTGAATGTGACAAGTGTTGTAAAGTGCTCTGAGTAGTCAGTAGATTAGAAAATGTCCATTTACCATCACATTCACTCACAGTTATGGTGCAAACACACTGGATCCGTTGAGTTAAGTGAAAACATGTCAAGTGCTGATCAAATATGAACCATGATTTTGTTACTGCATTGCCTATTTCCCCTCTAAAATATTCTAGAAACATGTTTTAGTGTTCTGTTTATCTGTAATATGAGAGAATACCAAGTATCACCCAACTGGCCATTGGCCAGAGAATGTTTCATAGTGGTTCAGTTGATTCTGTGTCAGCACCTTTACATATTCACACCTGAAACTGCCCATTAGAAGTCGATAACAACCTATTGTTCAAATTAAAAAATGTGGCATTTAAATAAGACAAAATATCGCTGTAATGAATGTTCAAATGTCTTTTTTTCTTAGCACTTTGAGGACCTCGTCATAGAGCCGGCCGTTAAAGAGTTTTATAGTTTATATTAGTTCTTTATTCAATATAAAGAAGGCTGCATGCATGGGCTTTAATGTACTGATATACTGAATATTTTAGTTTAAAGACACAGTCAGACTTTGATTTATTGTTTCCAGCTGTTTGCAGCCTGATCTTGTCATTACACAAAAGTGTATAAGCAACAAAACAATTTCTGTTTGCATGCAGCCAAGTGTATTAATAGCAAATTTATTTAAATTCTTTTGGTCCAGCACTTTCATTTAATGTCCATTAATGGCTTACCTTTAGTTTTCAAATCTCCATCTTGACAAATGGATGTTTACCATTTTGCATTTTTGTATGCCCTGCCTAACACTTTACAGTGAAGGTTTCTTAGGTGTGAACTGCTATCAGCTCTAAAGTCAAAATGAACCCATTGATATTTTCTGGATGTTCAAATGCTACATGTAATAGCTTTAATCTGCTGTGATTCATATTTACATTCTGTTTCATAGTGTTTCATATTTTAACACATGCTTTGGTGTGACTATGAAAATCAATCAGCTCTTCTTTCCATCACTGCTTTGTCACACATGCAACAGACTGACTGTTGGTCATTATGCATGTTGAAAGACCGGACAGCTTCATAGCTCAGTCCATCCGACTGCCTGTCAATCACTCTTAAGTCCAACATCCAGTAAAAGAGGTAAGGCAATGTGAGCATCGTGCTGCACAGGCAGGATGAGATTGACGGACAGAAAGAAAAAGACAAGATTAAAGCGTGAATCTCTGTGTAGTTGTCCGTCCTCCAGAAAGCTCAAACATTTGAGGAGCATCTTATGGTTTGGAATGGAAAAGGGCCTCTTTGTTATTTTGTTGTTTCTTTCCTGAAGTGATGCCCTCCAGCTCTCTGTGTTCAGTTGAAGTTAGTTGCACTGACAGAATGCAAGGATGCAGGTGGTGTGTCTGAGAGGTAATATCGCATACAGGTGGCCAAATAGTCCTGTGATACCTGAGTCTACAAGTTGTGACATTTGACTTCAGCACACGATAGACAGCTGGCAGAACACGTGGGAGATAACAGCCCCTATGTGAGGATCTGAAAACTTTGGATTTTAGTGACTCCTGGTGGTTGTTTGGGCTGATGATGATGTTGATGAATTTTAAATAATCCGCAGAGAGCTAACTACAGCTTGTCCACATCACCTCTGGCTCATAAATATCCTGCCCTGCCAGGACTTATCTGTGACATTAAAGGAAACTTAAGTGACAATTGCTGAATTTACACCCGGCCTGGAGCCCACTAGTCTGACACCCCTCTGTGTGTGTGTGTCATGCAAAGACTACATATGACATCAGAGGAGGCCAATTTACTACAGGATGTAACTCTAAACAGTGAGGACACAACACACTGTGAACTTCATATGTGCATAAAAGAGGTATGTGAGGAGAGATGTGATTAGACCCCTTGGTGATGTCATCATTTTTAGTCTTGCCATAGCTGTAAAGTAATGTACTGACAGGTGTCACTCCCCGATGGAATCCAGAGTCTAGTGATGAACAGTCATAGCTACTGTAAAGATCTGGATGGATGTGATGTGGAGCAGGATTCTTGATGAGCTCAGTGGTACTGTAGGACCAAATGCACAGCTGGTCGAGTTTCTGCTGAAAGCGGAGGTGGATGGGTGGAGGCGGGGTCATGTCAATTAGGCACCGAGATGACAGCTGACAGCAGAGAAAGGAACCGATTAAAAGACTGACAGACACAAAATGGTTGTCTGAGAGGTTGTAGCAAAAGATTGGTTGAAGTGAAAAATGTGACATTAGTCAGCTGTGGGAAGAAAAAGGTACTGATGATTATTGTTATCAGGTATTTTAACATTTAAAAATCAATATTGGTATTAAACAAAAACCAATGTTCAACTGTACTCACATTGAAAATATTTTCTAGTAGGGATCTTCTGATTTGTCTGATCTGATAATTTACTTAAATGTTGAAATATGTATCTGACACACTCCTTTATTTTTAAAACTGTAGTTGAAACTGTGAAATGTATCATTGCTCTGATATCATAAGCATCTTCCCATCACAAACAATCATTGTTCGAATCCAGCTACTGCATACAGAGAGCGCACAAAACCAGAAAATGTTTCACTCTGGCACGCCGACATGTTACTCAGACAATTATCACTGAAGACCAGATGCAAACAAACACACGTTCATAGACTGTACAAAACACGGACATAGTCTCCGTGGTGTCACTCACAGGTTTCTTAAGAGCCATTATGAAGCTCAGTGTGGAGGCCATCTTGGCATACCTTCCTCCACTGTCTCCTGGTTAATAGGGAGTGTGCGGGAGTGTGGTTGCTCAAGCAAGCCATCTGTAATGGCTAATTTTGGATTATGAAGAGCCAGCCTCAAGTGGACGTTTGAGGAACTGCACTTTTTTTTTTTTTTTTTTTCGTGTTGACATCTGACCTACTCTGTTTTGACTTTTGAAAACTGATATGAGATCTGATTTTTGGGCCTTTTATCATGGACTCATCATGGATATTAACTGCATTCTGTTTTTATTGTAATCCCTTGTTCAGTACATTAGTTACACTTGTATACTTTTACTCAAATTCTTTGTGGATACAGGTACATTCCTTCATTTAGTGCAGTCTGTTGTCAGTGTTTGTGTCTATCTTGTGTCTGTCCTCAATACAAGCTGAAACAGTTCCCTGTCAAAAGATGCCAATCATCCTTGAACTATTTACTCTTAGTTGCACTGAACAATTTCTCAAACATCACAACAGAGCTGACAGTACACAATGTGTGATACAGGTTGGATTCAGCAGCTGAAATTCCTCCAGCAGCCTTGAGTTTTGACATTTAAAAAAAAAAGGAAACGGCAGATAGCAAACTGCTATTGTGTGAGTATCCTTCCCATGAAAAGGCCAAACTTTAACTTATTGCCTTTATTATAAATCAGTGGTGACAGACCGCGGGCCCAGTCTGACATTTTGATGGAGACGTCCTGTGCCTGATAACATGCAAATTCAAATGATGCTGCTGGGGCTACAGTAGTGCTCATATATGTCTTTCCTCTCTCTCTCTTTTCCTCCTCTCTACAGCTCTCTCTTCAGGGCAATGATGCGTGATGCTATCTATTACACTGCTCTGTGTATTTGCATTCTTGGTCGGTAGCAAGCGTTTTTAATAATGTCACAACAGATGATGTTCTGCTGCCGGGGGGCTGGGGGGTGGGGTAGAGTGACACCATCACAGTTTGTCAGTGCACATGGAAATAGGCAGCGCTGTCCTCAAAAGGGAACAGCAAAGAGAGAGGAGGGGTCAACTGAATTTCAATGATGACTTTATTCAGTTGGTGAGGTGAGCAGGAGAGGGTGGGGATGGATGATGTACAGTTGCAGGTTTGCAGACAGTATGGAAGGATACATAAACTGTATGAATGGTGTGAATGGTCCTGAACTGACATTTTGACTGTAAATGTAGCCTTTGAGAAGTTCAACCATCATGTTTTTCCTTTGATCTGTCTGTTTATTGATCATCAGTCATAAATGTATTGTCAGTGTTCCTCTGCTTAAGAAAGCACTCACACTCACAATAGACCACCATGATTTTTTTTTTCTTTTTATCCAGATGTTATTCATGTTAAAAGCATAGAGGGCTGGCGGCTCTGACCATCTCCATCTTGGCAGTCCTGCCTCTGTTACCACCACACTAATCCAGAAATGGACAAAGAGGTGGAGCTGAGGCAGGCTGAATGAAGCCTGGTTGCTCAAACAGTCCACTTGTATTGGCACTCACCTGTCAAACAAAGCAGCCACGTTCTTAATTCTGCATAACTTTAAGCCTTAATATAACTTGAACAGGTGAGTTGTATAAAAATTCACCCATAAATTCAACCATAATTATTTTTTATTTTTTTATTATTATCGCTGACTGTATAAATAATGCTTAACCATGACATCACCCACATATTTTTGAGGAGCCGTTGTGAAGCTCAGAATATGCTGTGCTGGTTGATGCCATGATGGCAGTCCTGCCTCCAAGCTAATCTAAAAAAATCAGCAAAGACATGGATCACCAGTGGACCTGAAGTGGGCCGAAGAAAGCCTAGGTGCTCTAATAAGCCATCTGTAACAACACCAACCTGTCATTCAAAGCAAGCACAGTCATAATTCTTTATAACTTTAAGCCTTAATATTATTTGGACAGGTGAGTTGTATATAAATTCACCCTCAGTACAGTTGTCATGAACAGGGAAATTAGCTACAGAGACCAAAACTGTTTTTTGTACCAGGCTGTAAACATGTTTATTTCTGCTGTGAAGTTGGACATTTAGACATGGGGACTTATGGAGACTGACTCACTTCTGGAGCCAGCCTCAAGTGGATTAAGAGAGCAGATTAAGAGGTTCTTTTGTGACCCCACATCAACATTGATCTTTAAATTTCATTTTCAAACTTTTCGTCTTCAGCCTCAACCAACACTGACTCAAGCAGCACCAGTCAGGATTACTCAGCCCTCCTGTTTTGGCTCATCACTGCAACATGTTTATAGATTTGGATCTTTCTCTCTCTCACTTCTTAATAAAGGCATTGTTGTGTCACATCTATTTGATCTCTCTTTACTGAAATGCCTTTTGCCTTGAAAACAGTACACCTGTACAAGTGCTTTACCTTATTCTCACTCAGTGTAGCTTTATAATGAATTCAAGGATACCCATTCAAGCTTTGGAAACCTTGGGCTAACAGCCACATAAACACACACACACACACACACACACACACACACACACACATACACACATACCAAAACCCTAGTTACACTGTTCTATTGAGGACTAAAAGCCAAGCCACAGTAATCATAGAGGTAGATTAGCATAACGATACAAAGCAATACGCCAGGCTTTGGCTGCTAGTCAATGCAAAACCATGACCTCCTATAATTACAACAGGCAGGATGCTTCCAAAGAGGTTTTCTCTGTGTGTTTGTGTGTGCACGTGTGTCTGCTTGAATGCCCTTCACATAGGGGCTTAAATGAAATGTGAAATAACAACGTCTTATCATTGTCTAAAAATGTGATGAGCTTGTTTGATGACCATGGTCTAAATAAATATCACAGTGAGTAAGGGGCCTGCCTGGTGGATGACAGTTTGACTGCACAATTACATGAATAAACAGCATGAATGCATGAATACACATGATGAATGTATACATGTATAGTTGAAAACATGGGGATGGGGTTTGGTGAACAAACTTTAAATCCCAGTTGACCAGCCTCAAAGTGAAGTACTGTGTTAAAGGAACATTCCAATAGTTTGTGACACTGTCTCATTCATTCTTTTCAGAACCTAATGCCTACACTACCCATGACACAATGTTGATCCTGAATAAGTTTGGTATTAGCTTTAACTGTGTTGGAGTTTAGACAGGCTTAGGCTAAATATGTTCTCTGTGCTCCCTCTCTCTCATTCACTGTCTATGTTGACCAGTACTCTCTCAAACCATTGGACACAAACTAAAGGAAAAGCAACTATAGTTCACTTGGTGTCATTTTATAGTTTTTACTGTGACCTATAGACAGTGTTATTGATGTTTATTTGACTACTATGTTAGCAGAGATAGGTAAGTAACAGGTCAGCTAAACTACTTATGCCAGGGAGTAAATGTAGTTAAGGAGAAATACACTCAACACGAACCAACAGCTCAGTTTTTCTCCTGGACCCCAAAGGTAGTATCCAGCCCTGCCTATAGGTCATGTCCCTGATTATATGTCCAAATTTTCCAAAAGTACATTTTCTACAGCACAAATCAATTAAAGCCGGAGAGTACATTCAGAAGTTATTTTAATCAATAATAGCCAACTATGTGCGCTCTCCACACACTGATGTGGTCTGTACGTCATCCAGCATCCTGAGTTGGCCATGGCTGGATTAGAGGTGAGGGGTGATGCAGTACAACTCCTTCTATCAGTGTAATTGCTCTGAGCACAGGAAGCTATTTTCAACCCACAGGCAAAAAAAGTCAGGCCGGTGTCTTTTGTTGGTAGACTAAACCCACCGTGGCCCCTCCATCCAGCTGAGGACCTCTTTGAAGCCTCCTGCCAGGGAGAATTACTTTGTCACATCCTTAGGACGGGGCTTTGATCACAGGTCCATAGGGTCGAAATGTCGATGTGTATCACAGGTATATGTGGGTATGCATGAATGTGTGTGTGTGTTGAACAGTGCAATTTTGTGTTCCATCATAAGCATATTGAGATTTTCCCCTGTGCATGGAACTAAAATTTCACTTTGCTCCACTTTTTTTTTCTTGTATTAGAATCAAGCTAAATAATCTAACTTGGCCTGGCCTATACAGTCACCAGTCACTGTTAACTTATTAGCTCAGATAAGGAGATGAGTAAGAAGAAATGACCACAGACATGCCAAAGATATTTTAGCAGTAACAAACTCACGCTGTCTGAGGGGCAGGATGGAAAAAATGAAAAAAAAACCACCATGCAGCTCCAGGCCATTCACAGTATATACTTAGTGGACAGAGCCTCTGAGTCTGTGAAGTATTTTAAACCAGATTTTTTCCCCCATTGGCCAGCAGGGGGTTTGGTTGCAACAAGGAAGTCCAATTGTATTGAGCTGTGTGAAGAAATAACCTTCTTTCCCCCCCACTGATATCTAACTCCAGTAAACAGTTGTTCCCTCTCTATTTTCAAGTCCTTTTCCATACAAGCTATTTGTCAGGAGGGTCAGACACAGAGACGAACAACCATTCACACTCACATTCACAACTACAGACAATAGAACCTGCATGTCTTTGGACTGTGGGAGGAAGCCGGAGCATCTGAAGAGAACCCACACAGACATGGGGAGAACATGCAAACTCCACACAGAAAGGCCTCAGCCAGCTGCTGGTTCTGTGCTGTGAGGTGACAGTGCTCACCACTACATCACAGATGCCATCCAGTTATGCTCCCATTTTCAGTTAAATAGACGATAAGGCGGTGTATGTTTTCTAGGGCATGACTACCTTGTGATTGATGCATTTAATGGTCACTTCCAAGATGGCAATGGCATTAATGCCAAACTTTAAGCTTTACAAACACATGCTGGTTCCCCGCATGCAGAAATTCATGTCTTTATGGAAAAAACTATTTCACATCCTGGTTAAAATTAAAACACATTGAGATAACATAAAATAAAATTAAAATAAAAAAAGGGAACTATAAACTATTTAACAATTTAGAGGTATGTATGGCAACTTGTATGGAACTCTTTAACTTTTTCTCCACTCCAACACTTTTTCTTGCACATTGGGCCTCTGCAGAGGGCATCTGTGTTTTTATATTCAGTTTTTCTATATGTTCGAAACCTCAGGCCTCAGCAATATCTGACACTAAGGCACCGTCTGCACTGTATATCACAGTTACAATATTGGACAGATCTATTTACAGTCCGTCAATTTTATAGTATTTCATTATCACAAATATTTTATACAATATTCCATATTTCATGGGCAGAAAATATGAGAAGGCAGAGTCATATGGACCTCGGAAAGTCTTTTAATATGCATCTATATGAAAACAAGTGCAGCCTTATGAAAGAAGTGTCTGTATCAAAAGATCTCCTCTGTGACTTCATCTACAGGGGAATATTAAAGTGTGACAGCTGAACTTCACTGTCAAGTCATCACTTTGAGATTTTCATATAGGCATACTGCTTGCTAGTTAAATTCCTAACCTAACCTTCCAATCACCATCTCCACCACCACCACCATCATCATCATCATCCCACCAATGTCCCTCAGATATTATCCCTGTCGGCTGAGGACATGTGGCTGAGCCATTTAGGCTAAATCCAAATCAATTCCTCTCCAATGGCCGTAGAAAAGTACCAAATCGAGTTTATGCTCAGCTAATACAATCAGCCTGTGGGTGGGGAGAGGATGACTGTGCCATCATCTTCCCTAATTTCATTTCGCCAGG